>NW_027656603.1:0-76449 GCF_964235325.1 Thermobia domestica
TGTGAAGAAAGTGCATATATTAAACGAATGCCCTGTACGTACTTCTGAATGGTACAGTAACATATTCCTCTTTTATCATTCGTTAACCACAGTATGGTGTGTCAAGCCACATATAATGGAATCGAATCTGTTTTATTTTGAAAAAACTACAAAAGAGAAACAATCGTTAGAAGAGGAATTTTAACGTTTCTTCAAAGGCAAAAGACCCTTATCGCAACAGGACAAAATGGAGGTTTTTCCTCTTCAATTTGAGAATTATTTCGTTAAAATATGTAAATAATTTTGGGAGATATGGCGAATAGTATGTAGTATATAGTAACAATGGATAACAATATAATATATATGTAGAATGACATATGCTATATTGTTGAATAGTTTCCTAAGAACATATATATACCAAATAGGAGAGTTTTTAAAAAAATTGAAGAAATTAGTAGTTGAAGCCATACATTTTCCAGTTACAACGAGTGTCACGTGGTCTCATCAGCCGTGAGAGGGTTAACTATTTCTTCTAAAGCAACAGGTACTAGTTCATTTTTTTGTGCATTTTGTAGTAATTTGTGTATTTCTTTTCCGCTGATGATGTGTAGAACATTTAGTTAGCATATTTGGTTGAGATTTGGATAAAATATACAGGGTGATGCAAATTCAGCTTTGTAGTACAGAAAGTATAAATTGGTTTTCAAAATGTGAAGAAAGTGCATATATTAACGAATGCCCTGTATGTACTTCTGAATGGCAGAGTAACATATTCCTCTTTTATCATTCCTTAACCATAGTATGGTGTGTCAAAGCCACATATAATGGAATCGAATCTGTTTTATTTTGAAAAAAACTAAAAAAGAGAAACAAACGTTATAAGAGGAATTTTAATGTTTCTTCAAGGGCAAAGGACCCTTATCGCAACAGAACAAAATGGAGGGGTTTCCTCTTCAATTTTAGCTTTATTTCGTCAAAATATGTAAATAAGTTTGGGAGATATGGCGAATAGTATGTAGTATATAGTAACAATGGTTAACAATATAATATATATGTAGAATGACATATGCTATATTGTTGAATAGTTGCCTAACAACATATATATACCAAATAGGAAAGTTTTGAAAAAAATCGAAGAAATTAGTGGTTGAAGCCATACATTTTCCAGTTACAACGAGTGTCACGTGGTCTCATCAGCCGTGAGAGGGTTAACTAATTCTTCTAAAGCAACAGGTACTACGTTCATTTTTTAGTGCAGTTTGTAGTAATTTGTGCATTAGTTTCCCATGATGATGTGTAGAACATTTAGTTAGCATATTTGGTTGAGATTTGGAAACAATATACAGGGTGATGCAAAATTCAACTTTGTAGTACAGAAAGTATAAATTGGTTTTCAAAATGTGAAGAAAGTGCATATATTAACGAATGCCCTGTATGTACTTCTGAATGGTACAGTAACATATTCCTCTTTTATTATTCGTTAACCACAGTATGGTGTGTCAAAGCCACATATAATTTAATCGAATCTGTTTTATTTTGAAAAAACTAAAAAACAGAAACAAACGTTATAAGAGGAATTTTAATGTTTCTTCAAGGGCAAAGGACCCTTTTCGCAACAGGACAAAATGGATGGGTTTCCTCTTCAATTTGAGCTTTATTTCCTCAAAATATGTAAATAACTTTGGGAGATATGGCGAATAGTATGTAGTATATAGTAACAATGGATAACAATATAATATATATGTAGAATGACATATGCTATATTGTTGAATAGTTGCCTAACAACATATATATACCAAATAAAAGAGTTTTAAAAAAATTGAAGAAATTAATAGTTGAAGCCATACATTTTCCAGTTACAACGAGTGTCACGTGGTCTCATCAGCCGTGAGAGGGTTAACTATTTCTTCTAAAGCAACAGGTACTACGTCATTTTTTTGTGCAGTTTGTAGTAATTTGTGCATTTATTTTCCGCTGATGATGTGTAGAACATTTAGTTAGCATATTTGGTTGAGATTTGGAAAAAATATACAGGGTGATGCAAAATTCAGCTTTGTAGTACAGAAAGTATAAATTGGTTTTCAAAATGTGAAGAAAGTGCATATATTAACGAATGCCCTGTACGTACTTCTGAATGGTACAGTAACATATTCCTCTTTTATCATTCGTTAACCACAGTATGGTGTGTCAAAGCCACATATAATGGAATCGAATCTGTTTTATTTTGAAAAAACTACAAAAGAGAAACAATCGTTAGAAGAGGAAATTTTAACGTTTCTTCAAAGGCAAAAGACCCTTATCGCAACAGGACAAAATGGAGGTTTTTCCTCTTCAATTTGAGAATTATTTCGTTAAAATATGTAAATAATTTTGGGAGATATGGCGAATAGTATGTAGTATATAGTAACAATGGATAACAATATAATATATATGTAGAATGACATATGCTATATTGTTGAATAGTTTCCTAAGAACATATATATACCAAATAGGAGAGTTTTTAAAAAAATTGAAGAAATTAGTAGTTGAAGCCATACATTTTCCAGTTACAACGAGTGTCACGTGGTCTCATCAGCCGTGAGAGGGTTAACTATTTCTTCTAAAGCAACAGGTACTAGTTCATTTTTTTGTGCATTTTGTAGTAATTTGTGTATTTCTTTTCCGCTGATGATGTGTAGAACATTTAGTTAGCATATTTGGTTGAGATTTGGAAAAAATATACAGGGTGATGCAAAATTCAGCTTTGTAGTACAGAAAGTATAAATTGGTTTTCAAAATGTGAAGAAAGTGCATATATTAACGAATGCCCTGTATGTACTTCTGAATGGCAGAGTAACATATTCCTCTTTTATCATTCCTTAACCATAGTATGGTGTGTCAAAGCCACATATAATGGAATCGAATCTGTTTTATTTTGAAAAAACTAAAAAAGAGAAACAAACGTTATAAGAGGAATTTTAATGTTTCTTCAAGGGCAAAGGACCCTTATCGCAACAGAACAAAATGGAGGGGTTTCCTCTTCAATTTTAGCTTTATTTCGTCAAAATATGTAAATAAGTTTGGGAGATATGGCGAATAGTATGTAGTATATAGTAACAATGGTTAACAATATAATATATATGTAGAATGACATATGCTATATTGTTGAATAGTTGCCTAACAACATATATATACCAAATAGGAAAGTTTTGAAAAAAATCGAAGAAATTAGTGGTTGAAGCCATACATTTTCCAGTTACAACGAGTGTCACGTGGTCTCATCAGCCGTGAGAGGGTTAACTATTTCTTCTAAAGCAACAGGTACTACGTTCATTTTTTAGTGCAGTTTGTAGTAATTTGTGCATTAGTTTCCCATGATGATGTGTAGAACATTTAGTTAGCATATTTGGTTGAGATTTGGAAACAATATACAGGGTGATGCAAAATTCAGCTTTGTAGTACAGAAAGTATAAATTGGTTTTCAAAATGTGAAGAAAGTGCATATATTAACGAATGCCCTGTATGTACTTCTGAATGGTACAGTAACATATTCCTCTTTTATCATTCGTTAACCACAGTATGGTGTGTCAAAGCCACATATAATGGAATCGAATCTGTTTTATTTTGAAAAAACTAAAAAACAGAAACAAACGTTATAAGAGGAATTTTAACGTTTCTTCAAGGGCAAAAGACCCTTTTCGCAACAGGACAAAATGGAGGGGTTTGCTCTTCAATTTTAGCTTTATTTCGTCAAAATATGTAAATAATTTTGGGAGATATGGCGAATAGTATGTAGTATATAGTAACAATGGATAACAATATAATATATATGTAGAATGACATATGCTATATTGTTGAATAGTTGCCTAACAACATATATATACCAAATAGGAAAGTTTTTAAAAAAATTGAAGAAATTAGTGGTTGAAGCCATACATTTTCCAGTTACAACGAGTCTCACGTGGTCTCATCAGCCGTGAGAGGGTTAACTATTTCTTCTAAAGAAACAGGTACTACGTTCATTTTTTAGTGCAATTTGTAGTAATTTGTGCATTTATTTTCCCACGATGATGTGTAGAACATTTAGTTAGCATATTTGGTTGAGATTTGGAAAAAATATACAGGGTGATGCAAAATTCAACTTTGTAGTACAGAAAGTATAAATTGGTTTTCAAAATGTGAAGAAAGTGCATATATTAACGAATGCCCTGTATGTACTTCTGAATGGTACAGTAACATATTCCTCTTTTATTATTCGTTAACCACAGTATGGTGTGTCAAAGCCACATATAATGGAATCGAATCTGTTTTATTTTGAAAAAACTAAAAAACAGAAACAAACGTTATAAGAGGAATTTTAATGTTTCTTCAAGGGCAAAGGACCCTTTTCGCAACAGGACAAAATGGATGGGTTTCCTCTTCAATTTGAGCTTTATTTCCTCAAAATATGTAAATAACTTTGGGAGATATGGCGAATAGTATGTAGTATATAGTAACAATGGATAACAATATAATATATATGTAGAATGACATATGCTATATTGTTGAATAGTTGCCTAACAACATATATATACCAAATAAAAGAGTTTTTAAAAAAATTGAAGAAATTAGTAGTTGAAGCCATACATTTTCCAGTTACAACGAGTGTCACGTGGTCTCATCAGCCGTGAGAGGGTTAACTATTTCTTCTAAAGCAACAGGTACTACGTTTATTTTTTTGTGCAGTTTGTAGTAATTTGTGCATTTATTTTCCGCTGATGATGTGTAGAACATTTAGTTAGCATATTTGGTTGAGATTTGGAAAAAATATACAGGGTGATGCAAAATTCAGCTTTGTAGTACAGAAAGTATAAATTGGTTTTCAAAATGTGAAGAAAGTGCATATATTAACGAATGCCCTGTACGTACTTCTGAATGGTACAGTAACATATTCCTCTTTTATCATTCGTTAACCACAGTATGGTGTGTCAAAGCCACATATAATGGAATCGAATCTGTTTTATTTTGAAAAAACTAAAAAAGAGAAACAATCGTTAGAAGAGGAATTTTAACGTTTCTTCAAAAGCAAAAGACCCTTATCGCAACAGGACAAAATGGAGGTTTTTCCTCTTCAATTTGAGAATTATTTCGTTAAAATATGTAAATAATTTTGGGAGATATGGCGAATAGTATGTAGTATATAGTAACAATGGATAACAATATAATATATATGTAGAATGACATATGCTATATTGTTGAATAGTTTCCTAAGAACATATATATACCAAATAGGAGAGTTTTTAAAAAAATTGAAGAAATTAGTAGTTGAAGCCATACATTTTCCAGTTACAACGAGTGTCACGTGGTCTCATCAGCCGTGAGATGGTTAACTATTTCTTCTAAAGCAACAGGTACTAGTTCATTTTTTTGTGCATTTTGTAGTAATTTGTGTATTTCTTTTCCGCTGATGATGTGTAGAACATTTAGTTAGCATATTTGGTTGAGATTTGGAAAAAATATACAGGGTGATGCAAAATTCAGCTTTGTAGTACAGAAAGTATAAATTGGTTTTCAAAATGTGAAGAAAGTGCATATATTAACGAATGCCCTGTATGTACTTCTGAATGGCACAGTAACATATTCCTCTTTTATCATTCCTTAACCATAGTATGGTGTGTCAAAGCCACATATAATGGAATCGAATCTGTTTTATTTTGAAAAAACTAAAAAAGAGAAACAAACGTTATAAGAGGAATTTTAATGTTTCTTCAAGGGCAAAGGACCCTTATCGCAACAGAACAAAATGGAGGGGTTTCCTCTTCAATTTTAGCTTTATTTCGTCAAAATATGTAAATAAGTTTGGGAGATATGGCGAATAGTATGTAGTATATAGTAACAATGATTAACAATATAATATATATGTAGAATGACATATGCTATATTGTTGAATAGTTGCCTAACAACATATATATACCAAATAGGAAAGTTTTGAAAAAAATCGAAGAAATTAGTGGTTGAAGCCATACATTTTCCAGTTACAACGAGTGTCACGTGGTCTCATCAGCCGTGAGAGGGTTAACTATTTCTTCTAAAGCAACAGGTACTACGTTCATTTTTTAGTGCAGTTTGTAGTAATTTGTGCATTAGTTTCCCATGATGATGTGTAGAACATTTAGTTAGCATATTTGGTTGAGATTTGGAAACAATATACAGGGTGATGCAAAATTCAGCTTTGTAGTACAGAAAGTATAAATTGGTTTTCAAAATGTGAAGAAAGTGCATATATTAACGAATGCCCTGTATGTACTTCTGAATGGTACAGTAACATATTCCTCTTTTATCATTCGTTAACCACAGTATGGTGTGTCAAAGCCACATATAATGGAATCGAATCTGTTTTATTTTGAAAAAACTAAAAAACAGAAACAAACGTTATAAGAGGAATTTTAACGTTTCTTCAAGGGCAAAAGACCCTTTTCGCAACAGGACAAAATGGAGGGGTTTGCTCTTCAATTTTAGCTTTATTTCGTCAAAATATGTAAATAATTTTGGGAGATATGGCGAATAGTATGTAGTATATAGTAACAATGGATAACAATATAATATATATGTAGAATGACATATGCTATATTGTTGAATAGTTGCCTAACAACATATATATACCAAATAGGAAAGTTTTTAAAAAAATTGAAGAAATTAGTGGTTGAAGCCATACATTTTCCAGTTACAACGAGTCTCACGTGGTCTCATCAGCCGTGAGAGGGTTAACTATTTCTTCTAAAGAAACAGGTACTACGTTCATTTTTTAGTGCAATTTGTAGTAATTTGTGCATTTATTTTCCCACGATGATGTGTAGAACATTTAGTTAGCATATTTGGTTGAGATTTGGAAAAAATATACAGGGTGATGCAAAATTCAACTTTGTAGTACAGAAAGTATAAATTGGTTTTCAAAATGTGAAGAAAGTGCATATATTAACGAATGCCCTGTATGTACTTCTGAATGGTACAGTAACATATTCCTCTTTTATTATTCGTTAACCACAGTATGGTGTGTCAAAGCCACATATAATGGAATCGAATCTGTTTTATTTTGAAAAAACTAAAAAACAGAAACAAACGTTATAAGAGGAATTTTAATGTTTCTTCAAGGGCAAAGGACCCTTTTCGCAACAGGACAAAATGGATGGGTTTCCTCTTCAATTTGAGCTTTATTTCCTCAAAATATGTAAATAACTTTGGGAGATATGGCGAATAGTACGTAGTATATAGTAACAATGGATAACAATATAATATATATGTAGAATGACATATGCTATATTGTTGAATAGTTGCCTAACAACATATATATACCAAATAAAAGAGTTTTTAAAAAAATTGAAGAAATTAGTAGTTGAAGCCATACATTTTCCAGTTACAACGAGTGTCACGTGGTCTCATCAGCCGTGAGAGGGTTAACTATTTCTTCTAAAGCAACAGGTACTACGTTTATTTTTTTGTGCAGTTTGTAGTAATTTGTGCATTTATTTTCCGCTGATGATGTGTAGAACATTTAGTTAGCATATTTGGTTGAGATTTGGAAAAAATATACAGGGTGATGCAAAATTCAGCTTTGTAGTACAGAAAGTATAAATTGGTTTTCAAAATGTGAAGAAAGTGCATATATTAACGAATGCCCTGTACGTACTTCTGAATGGTACAGTAACATATTCCTCTTTTATCATTCGTTAACCACAGTATGGTGTGTCAAAGCCACATATAATGGAATCGAATCTGTTTTATTTTGAAAAAACTAAAAAAGAGAAACAATCGTTAGAAGAGGAATTTTAACGTTTCTTCAAAAGCAAAAGACCCTTATCGCAACAGGACAAAATTGAGGTTTTTCCTCTTCAATTTGAGAATTATTTCGTTAAAATATGTAAATAATTTTGGGAGATATGGCGAATAGTATGTAGTATGTAGTATATAGTAACAATGGATAACAATATAATATATATGTAGAATGACATATGCTATATTGTTGAATAGTTTCCTAAGAACATATATATACCAAATAGGAGAGTTTTTAAAAAAATTGAAGAAATTAGTAGTTGAAGCCATACATTTTCCAGTTACAACGAGTGTCACGTGGTCTCATCAGCCGTGAGAGGGTTAACTATTTCTTCTAAAGCAACAGGTACTAGTTCATTTTTTTGTGCATTTTGTAGTAATTTGTGCATTTCTTTTCCGCTGATGATGTGTAGAACATTTAGTTAGCATATTTGGTTGAGATTTGGAAAAAATATACAGGGTGATGCAAAATTCAGCTTTGTAGTACAGAAAGTATAAATTGGTTTTCAAAATGTGAAGAAAGTGCATATATTAACGAATGCCCTGTATGTACTTCTGAATGGCACAGTAACATATTCCTCTTTTATCATTCCTTAACCATAGTATGGTGTGTCAAAGCCACATATAATGGAATCGAATCTGTTTTATTTTGAAAAAACTAAAAAAGAGAAACAAACGTTATAAGAGGAATTTTAATGTTTCTTCAAGGGCAAAGGACCCTTATCGCAACAGAACAAAATGGAGGGGTTTCCTCTTCAATTTTAGCTTTATTTCGTCAAAATATGTAAATAAGTTTGGGAGATATGGCGAATAGTATGTAGTATATAGTAACAATGATTAACAATATAATATATATGTAGAATGACATATGCTATATTGTTGAATAGTTGCCTAACAACATATATATACCAAATAGGAAAGTTTTGAAAAAAATCGAAGAAATTAGTGGTTGAAGCCATACATTTTCCAGTTACAACGAGTGTCACGTGGTCTCATCAGCCGTGAGAGGGTTAACTATTTCTTCTAAAGCAACAGGTACTACGTTCATTTTTTAGTGCAGTTTGTAGTAATTTGTGCATTAGTTTCCCATGATGATGTGTAGAACATTTAGTTAGCATATTTGGTTGAGATTTGGAAACAATATACAGGGTGATGCAAAATTCAGCTTTGTAGTACAGAAAGTATAAATTGGTTTTCAAAATGTGAAGAAAGTGCATATATTAACGAATGCCCTGTATGTACTTCTGAATGGTACAGTAACATATTCCTCTTTTATCATTCGTTAACCACAGTATGGTGTGTCAAAGCCACATATAATGGAATCGAATCTGTTTTATTTTGAAAAAACTAAAAAACAGAAACAAACGTTATAAGAGGAATTTTAACGTTTCTTCAAGGGCAAAAGACCCTTTTCGCAACAGGACAAAATGGAGGGGTTTGCTCTTCAATTTTAGCTTTATTTCGTCAAAATATGTAAATAATTTTGGGAGATATGGCGAATAGTATGTAGTATATAGTAACAATGGATAACAATATAATATATATGTAGAATGACATATGCTATATTGTTGAATAGTTGCCTAACAACATATATATACCAAATAGGAAAGTTTTTAAAAAAATTGAAGAAATTAGTGGTTGAAGCCATACATTTTCCAGTTACAACGAGTCTCACGTGGTCTCATCAGCCGTGAGAGGGTTAACTATTTCTTCTAAAGAAACAGGTACTACGTTCATTTTTTAGTGCAATTTGTAGTAATTTGTGCATTTATTTTCCCACGATGATGTGTAGAACATTTAGTTAGCATATTTGGTTGAGATTTGGAAAAAATATACAGGGTGATGCAAAATTCAACTTTGTAGTACAGAAAGTATAAATTGGTTTTCAAAATGTGAAGAAAGTGCATATATTAACGAATGCCCTGTATGTACTTCTGAATGGTACAGTAACATATTCCTCTTTTATTATTCGTTAACCACAGTATGGTGTGTCAAAGCCACATATAATGGAATCGAATCTGTTTTATTTTGAAAAAACTAAAAAACAGAAACAAACGTTATAAGAGGAATTTTAATGTTTCTTCAAGGGCAAAGGACCCTTTTCGCAACAGGACAAAATGGATGGGTTTCCTCTTCAATTTGAGCTTTATTTCCTCAAAATATGTAAATAACTTTGGGAGATATGGCGAATAGTATGTAGTATATAGTAACAATGGATAACAATATAATATATATGTAGAATGACATATGCTATATTGTTGAATAGTTGCCTAACAACATATATATACCAAATAAAAGAGTTTTTAAAAAAATTGAAGAAATTAGTAGTTGAAGCCATACATTTTCCAGTTACAACGAGTGTCACGTGGTCTCATCAGCCGTGAGAGGGTTAACTATTTCTTCTAAAGCAACAGGTACTACGTTTATTTTTTTGTGCAGTTTGTAGTAATTTGTGCATTTATTTTCCGCTGATGATGTGTAGAACATTTAGTTAGCATATTTGGTTGAGATTTGGAAAAAATATACAGGGTGATGCAAAATTCAGCTTTGTAGTACAGAAAGTATAAATTGGTTTTCAAAATGTGAAGAAAGTGCATATATTAACGAATGCCCTGTACGTACTTCTGAATGGTACAGTAACATATTCCTCTTTTATCATTCGTTAACCACAGTATGGTGTGTCAAAGCCACATATAATGGAATCGAATCTGTTTTATTTTGAAAAAACTAAAAAAGAGAAACAATCGTTAGAAGAGGAATTTTAACGTTTCTTCAAAAGCAAAAGACCCTTATCGCAACAGGACAAAATTGAGGTTTTTCCTCTTCAATTTGAGAATTATTTCGTTAAAATATGTAAATAATTTTGGGAGATATGGCGAATAGTATGTAGTATATAGTAACAATGGATAACAATATAATATATATGTAGAATGACATATGCTATATTGTTGAATAGTTTCCTAAGAACATATATATACCAAATAGGAGAGTTTTTTAAAAAATTGAAGAAATTAGTAGTTGAAGCCATACATTTTCCAGTTACAACGAGTGTCACGTGGTCTCATCAGCCGTGAGAGGGTTAACTATTTCTTCTAAAGCAACAGGTACTAGTTCATTTTTTTGTGCATTTTGTAGTAATTTGTGCATTTCTTTTCCGCTGATGATGTGTAGAACATTTAGTTAGCATATTTGGTTGAGATTTGGAAAAAATATACAGGGTGATGCAAAATTCAGCTTTGTAGTACAGAAAGTATAAATTGGTTTTCAAAATGTGAAGAAAGTGCATATATTAACGAATGCCCTGTATGTACTTCTGAATGGCACAGTAACATATTCCTCTTTTATCATTCCTTAACCATAGTATGGTGTGTCAAAGCCACATATAATGGAATCGAATCTGTTTTATTTTGAAAAAACTAAAAAAGAGAAACAAACGTTATAAGAGGAATTTTAATGTTTCTTCAAGGGCAAAGGACCCTTATCGCAACAGAACAAAATGGAGGGGTTTCCTCTTCAATTTTAGCTTTATTTCGTCAAAATATGTAAATAAGTTTGGGAGATATGGCGAATAGTATGCAGTATATAGTAACAATGATTAACAATATAATATATATGTAGAATGACATATGCTATATTGTTGAATAGTTGCCTAACAACATATATATACCAAATAGGAAAGTTTTGAAAAAAATCGAAGAAATTAGTGGTTGAAGCCATACATTTTCCAGTTACAACGAGTGTCACGTGGTCTCATCAGCCGTGAGAGGGTTAACTATTTCTTCTAAAGCAACAGGTACTACGTTCATTTTTTAGTGCAGTTTGTAGTAATTTGTGCATTAGTTTCCGATGATGATGTGTAGAACATTTAGTTAGCATATTTGGTTGAGATTTGGAAACAATATACAGGGTGATGCAAAATTCAGCTTTGTAGTACAGAAAGTATAAATTGGTTTTCAAAATGTGAAGAAAGTGCATATATTAACGAATGCCCTGTATGTACTTCTGAATGGTACAGTAACATATTCCTCTTTTATCATTCGTTAACCACAGTATGGTGTGTCAAAGCCACATATAATGGAATCGAATCTGTTTTATTTCGAAAAAACTAAAAAACAGAAACAAACGTTATAAGAGGAATTTTAACGTTTCTTCAAGGGCAAAAGACCCTTTTCGCAACAGGACAAAATGGAGGGGTTTGCTCTTCAATTTTAGCTTTATTTCGTCAAAATATGTAAATAATTTTGGGAGATATGGCGAATAGTATGTAGTATATAGTAACAATGGATAACAATATAATATATATGTAGAATGACATATGCTATATTGTTGAATAGTTGCCTAACAACATATATATACCAAATAGGAAAGTTTTTAAAAAAATTGAAGAAATTAGTGGTTGAAGCCATACATTTTCCAGTTACAACGAGTCTCACGTGGTCTCATCAGCCGTGAGAGGGTTAACTATTTCTTCTAAAGAAACAGGTACTACGTTCATTTTTTAGTGCAATTTGTAGTAATTTGTGCATTTATTTTCCCACGATGATGTGTAGAACATTTAGTTAGCATATTTGGTTGAGATTTGGAAAAAATATACAGGGTGATGCAAAATTCAACTTTGTAGTACAGAAAGTATAAATTGGTTTTCAAAATGTGAAGAAAGTGCATATATTAACGAATGCCCTGTATGTACTTCTGAATGGTACAGTAACATATTCCTCTTTTATTATTCGTTAACCACAGTATGGTGTGTCAAAGCCACATATAATGGAATCGAATCTGTTTTATTTTGAAAAAACTAAAAAACAGAAACAAACGTTATAAGAGGAATTTTAATGTTTCTTCAAGGGCAAAGGACCCTTTTCGCAACAGGACAAAATGGATGGGTTTCCTCTTCAATTTGAGCTTTATTTCCTCAAAATATGTAAATAACTTTGGGAGATATGGCGAATAGTATGTAGTATATAGTAACAATGGATAACAATATAATATATATGTAGAATGACATATGCTATATTGTTGAATAATTGCCTAACAACATATATATACCAAATAAAAGAGTTTTTAAAAAAATTGAAGAAATTAGTAGTTGAAGCCATACATTTTCCAGTTACAACGAGTGTCACGTGGTCTCATCAGCCGTGAGAGGGTTAACTATTTCTTCTAAAGCAACAGGTACTACGTTCATTTTTTTGTGCAGTTTGTAGTAATTTGTGCATTTATTTTCCGCTGATGATGTGTAGAACATTTAGTTAGCATATTTGGTTGAGATTTGGAAAAAATATACAGGGTGATGCAAAATTCAGCTTTGTAGTACAGAAAGTATAAATTGGTTTTCAAAATGTGAAGAAAGTGCATATATTAACGAATGCCCTGTACGTACTTCTGAATGGTACAGTAACATATTCCTCTTTTATCATTCGTTAACCACAGTATGGTGTGCCAAAGCCACATATAATGGAATCGAATCTGTTTTATTTTGAAAAAACTAAAAAAGAGAAACAATCGTTAGAAGAGGAATTTTAACGTTTCTTCAAAAGCAAAAGACCCTTATCGCAACAGGACAAAATGGAGGTTTTTCCTCTTCAATTTGAGAATTATTTCGTTAAAATATGTAAATAATTTTGGGAGATATGGCGAATAGTATGTAGTATATAGTAACAATGGATAACAATATAATATATATGTAGAATGACATATGCTATATTGTTGAATAGTTTCCTAAGAACATATATATACCAAATAGGAGAGTTTTTTAAAAAATTGAAGAAATTAGTAGTTGAAGCCATACATTTTCCAGTTACAACGAGTGTCACGTGGTCTCATCAGCCGTGAGAGGGTTAACTATTTCTTCTAAAGCAACAGGTACTAGTTCATTTTTTTGTGCATTTTGTAGTAATTTGTGCATTTCTTTTCCGCTGATGATGTGTAGAACATTTAGTTAGCATATTTGGTTGAGATTTGGAAAAAATATACAGGGTGATGCAAAATTCAGCTTTGTAGTACAGAAAGTATAAATTGGTTTTCAAAATGTGAAGAAAGTGCATATATTAACGAATGCCCTGTATGTACTTCTGAATGGCACAGTAACATATTCCTCTTTTATCATTCCTTAACCATAGTATGGTGTGTCAAAGCCACATATAATGGAATCGAATCTGTTTTATTTTGAAAAAACTAAAAAAGAGAAACCAACGTTATAAGAGGAATTTTAATGTTTCTTCAAGGGCAAAGGACCCTTATCGCAACAGAACAAAATGGAGGGGTTTCCTCTTCAATTTTAGCTTTATTTCGTCAAAATATGTAAATAATTTTGGGAGATATGGCGAATAGTATGTAGTATATAGTAACAATGATTAACAATATAATATATATGTAGAATGACATATGCTATATTGTTGAATAGTTGCCTAACAACATATATATACCAAATAGGAAAGTTTTGAAAAAAATCGAAGAAATTAGTGGCTGAAGCCATACATTTTCCAGTTACAACGAGTGTCACGTGGTCTCATCAGCCGTGAGAGGGTTAACTATTTCTTCTAAAGCAACAGGTACTACGTTCATTTTTTAGTGCAGTTTGTAGTAATTTGTGCATTAGTTTCCCATGATGATGTGTAGAACATTTAGTTAGCATATTTGGTTGAGATTTGGAAACAATATACAGGGTGATGCAAAATTCAGCTTTGTAGTACAGAAAGTATAAATTGGTTTTCAAAATGTGAAGAAAGTGCATATATTAACGAATGCCCTGTATGTACTTCTGAATGGTACAGTAACATATTCCTCTTTTATCATTCGTTAACCACAGTATGGTGTGTCAAAGCCACATATAATGGAATCGAATCTGTTTTATTTTGAAAAAACTAAAAAACAGAAACAAACGATATAAGAGGAATTTTAACGTTTCTTCAAGGGCAAAGGACCCTTTTCGCAACAGGACAAAATGGAGGGGTTTGCTCTTCAATTTTAGCTTTATTTCGTCAAAATATGTAAATAATTTTGGGAGATATGGCGAATAGTATGTAGTATATAGTAACAATGGATAACAATATAATATATATGTAGAATGACATATGCTATATTGTTGAATAGTTGCCTAACAACATATATATACCAAATAAAAGAGTTTTTAAAAAAATTGAAGAAATTAATAGTTGAAGCCATACATTTTCCAGTTACAACGAGTGTCACGTGGTCTCATCAGCCGTGAGAGGGTTAACTATTTCTTCTAAAGCAACAGGTACTACGTTCATTTTTTTGTGCAGTTTGTAGTAATTTGTGCATTTATTTTCCGCTGATGATGTGTAGAACATTTAGTTAGCATATTTGGTTGAGATTTGGAAAAAATATACAGGGTGATGCAAAATTCAGCTTTGTAGTACAGAAAGTATAAATTGGTTTTCAAAATGTGAAGAAAGTGCATATATTAACGAATGCCCTGTACGTACTTCTGAACGGTACAGTAACATATTCCTCTTTTATCATTCGTTAACCACAGTATGGTGTGTCAAAGCCACATATAATGGAATCGAATCTGTTTTATTTTGAAAAAACTACAAAAGAGAAACAATCGTTAGAAGAGGAATTTTAACGTTTCTTCAAAAGCAAAAGACCCTTATCGCAACAGGACAAAATGGAGGTTTTTCCTCTTCAATTTGAGAATTATTTCGTTAAAATATGTAAATAATTTTGGGAGATATGGCGAATAGTATGTAGTATATAGTAACAATGGATAACAATATAATATATATGTAGAATGACATATGCTATATTGTTGAATAGTTTCCTAAGAACATATATATACCAAATAGGAGAGTTTTTAAAAAAATTGAAGAAATTAGTAGTTGAAGCCATACATTTTCCAGTTACAACGAGTGTCACGTGGTCTCATCAGCCGTGAGAGGGTTAACTATTTCTTCTAAAGCAACAGGTACTAGTTCATTTTTTTGTGCATTTTGTAGTAATTTGTGCATTTCTTTTCCGCTGATGATGTGTAGAACATTTAGTTAGCATATTTGGTTGAGATTTGGAAAAAATATACAGGGTGATGCAAAATTCAGCTTTGTAGTACAGAAAGTATAAATTGGTTTTCAAAATGTGAAGAAAGTGCATATATTAACGAATGCCCTGTATGTACTTCTGAATGGCACAGTAACATATTCCTCTTTTATCATTCCTTAACCATAGTATGGTGTGTCAAAGCCACATATAATGGAATCGAATCTGTTTTATTTTGAAAAAACTAAAAAAGAGAAACAAACGTTATAAGAGGAATTTTAATGTTTCTTCAAGGGCAAAGGACCCTTATCGCAACAGAACAAAATGGAGGGGTTTCCTCTTCAATTTTAGCTTTATTTCGTCAAAATATGTAAATAAGTTTGGGAGATATGGCGAATAGTATGTAGTATATAGTAACAATGATTAACAATATAATATATATGTAGAATGACATATGCTATATTGTTGAATAGTTGCCTAACAACATATATATACCAAATAGGAAAGTTTTGAAAAAAATCGAAGAAATTAGTGGTTGAAGCCATACATTTTCCAGTTACAACGAGTCTCACGTGGTCTCATCAGCCGTGAGAGGGTTAACTATTTCTTCTAAAGAAACAGGTACTACGTTCATTTTTTAGTGCAATTTGTAGTAATTTGTGCATTTATTTTCCCACGATGATGTGTAGAACATTTAGTTAGCATATTTGGTTGAGATTTGGAAAAAATATACAGGGTGATGCAAAATTCAACTTTGTAGTACAGAAAGTATAAATTGGTTTTCAAAATGTGAAGAAAGTGCATATATTAACGAATGCCCTGTATTTACTTCTGAATGGTACAGTAACATATTCCTCTTTTATTATTCGTTAACCACAGTATGGTGTGTCAAAGCCACATATAATGGAATCGAATCTGTTTTATTTTGAAAAAACTAAAAAACAGAAACAAACGTTATAAGAGGAATTTTAATGTTTCTTCAAGGGCAAAGGACCCTTTTCGCAACAGGACAAAATGGATGGGTTTCCTCTTGAATTTGAGCTTTATTTCCTCAAAATATGTAAATAACTTTGGGAGATATGGCGAATAGTATGTAGTATATAGTAACAATGGATAACAATATAATATATATGTAGAATGACATATGCTATATTGTTGAATAATTGCCTAACAACATATATATACCAAATAAAAGAGTTTTTAAAAAAATTGAAGAAATTAGTAGTTGAAGCCATACATTTTCCAGTTACAACGAGTGTCACGTGGTCTCATCAGCCGTGAGAGGGTTAACTATTTCTTCTAAAGCAACAGGTACTACGTTCATTTTTTTTGTGCAGTTTGTAGTAATTTGTGCATTTATTTTCCGCTGATGATGTGTAGAACATTTAGTTAGCATATTTGGTTGAGATTTGGAAAAAATATACAGGGTGATGCAAAATTCAGCTTTGTAGTACAGAAAGTATAAATTGGTTTTCAAAATGTGAAGAAAGTGCATATATTAACGAGTGCCCTGTACGTACTTCTGAATGGTACAGTAACATATTCCTCTTTTATCATTCGTTAACCACAGTATGGTGTGTCAAAGCCACATATAATGGAATCGAATCTGTTTTATTTTGAAAAAACTAAAAAAGAGAAACAATCGTTAGAAGAGGAATTTTAACGTTTCTTCAAAAGCAAAAGACCCTTATCGCAACAGGACAAAATGGAGGTTTTTCCTCTTCAATTTGAGAATTATTTCGTTAAAATATGTAAATAATTTTGGGAGATATGGCGAATAGTATGTAGTATATAGTAACAATGGATAACAATATAATATATATGTAGAATGACATATGCTATATTGTTGAATAGTTTCCTAAGAACATATATATACCAAATAGGAGAGTTTTTAAAAAAATTGAAGAAATTAGTAGTTGAAGCCATACATTTTCCAGTTACAACGAGTGTCACGTGGTCTCATCAGCCGTGAGAGGGTTAACTATTTCTTCTAAAGCAACAGGTACTAGTTCATTTTTTTGTGCATTTTGTAGTAATTTGTGCATTTCTTTTCCGCTGATGATGTGTAGAACATTTAGTTAGCATATTTGGTTGAGATTTGGAAAAAATATACAGGGTGATGCAAAATTCAGCTTTGTAGTACAGAAAGTATAAATTGGTTTTCAAAATGTGAAGAAAGTGCATATATTAACGAATGCCCTGTATGTACTTCTGAATGGCACAGTAACATATTCCTCTTTTATCATTCCTTAACCATAGTATGGTGTGTCAAAGCCACATATAATGGAATCGAATCTGTTTTATTTTGAAAAAACTAAAAAAGAGAAACCAACGTTATAAGAGGAATTTTAATGTTTCTTCAAGGGCAAAGGACCCTTATCGCAACAGAACAAAATGGAGGGGTTTCCTCTTCAATTTTAGCTTTATTTCGTCAAAATATGTAAATAATTTTGGGAGATATGGCGAATAGTATGTAGTATATAGTAACAATGATTAACAATATAATATATATGTAGAATGACATATGCTATATTGTTGAATAGTTGCCTAACAACATATATATACCAAATAGGAAAGTTTTGAAAAAAATCGAAGAAATTAGTGGCTGAAGCCATACATTTTCCAGTTACAACGAGTGTCACGTGGTCTCATCAGCCGTGAGAGGGTTAACTATTTCTTCTAAAGCAACAGGTACTACGTTCATTTTTTAGTGCAGTTTGTAGTAATTTGTGCATTAGTTTCCCATGATGATGTGTAGAACATTTAGTTAGCATATTTGGTTGAGATTTGGAAACAATATACAGGGTGATGCAAAATTCAGCTTTGTAGTACAGAAAGTATAAATTGGTTTTCAAAATGTGAAGAAAGTGCATATATTAACGAATGCCCTGTATGTACTTCTGAATGGTACAGTAACATATTCCTCTTTTATCATTCGTTAACCACAGTATGGTGTGTCAAAGCCACATATAATGGAATCGAATCTGTTTTATTTTGAAAAAACTAAAAAACAGAAACAAACGATATAAGAGGAATTTTAACGTTTCTTCAAGGGCAAAGGACCCTTTTCGCAACAGGACAAAATGGAGGGGTTTGCTCTTCAATTTTAGCTTTATTTCGTCAAAATATGTAAATAATTTTGGGAGATATGGCGAATAGTATGTAGTATATAGTAACAATGGATAACAATATAATATATATGTAGAATGACATATGCTATATTGTTGAATAGTTGCCTAACAACATATATATACCAAATAAAAGAGTTTTTAAAAAAATTGAAGAAATTAATAGTTGAAGCCATACATTTTCCAGTTACAACGAGTGTCACGTGGTCTCATCAGCCGTGAGAGGGTTAACTATTTCTTCTAAAGCAACAAGTACTACGTTCATTTTTTTGTGCAGTTTGTAGTAATTTGTGCATTTATTTTCCGCTGATGATGTGTAGAACATTTAGTTAGCATATTTGGTTGAGATTTGGAAAAAATATACAGGGTGATGCAAAATTCAGCTTTGTAGTACAGAAAGTATAAATTGGTTTTCAAAATGTGAAGAAAGTGCATATATTAACGAATGCCCTGTACGTACTTCTGAATGGTACAGTAACATATTCCTCTTTTATCATTCGATAACCACAGTATGGTGTGTCAAAGCCACATATAATGGAATCGAATCTGTTTTATTTTGAAAAAACTACAAAAGAGAAACAATCGTTAGAAGAGGAATTTTAACGTTTCTTCAAAAGCAAAAGACCCTTATCGCAACAGGACAAAATGGAGGTTTTTCCTCTTCAATTTGAGAATTATTTCGTTAAAATATGTAAATAATTTTGGGAGATATGGCGAATAGTATGTAGTATATAGTAACAATGGATAACAATATAATATATATGTAGAATGACATATGCTATATTGTTGAATAGTTTCCTAAGAACATATATATACCAAATAGGAGAGTTTTTAAAAAAATTGAAGAAATTAGTAGTTGAAGCCATACATTTTCCAGTTACAACGAGTGTCACGTGGTCTCATCAGCCGTGAGAGGGTTAACAATTTCTTCTAAAGCAACAGGTACTAGTTCATTTTTTTGTGCATTTTGTAGTAATTTGTGCATTTCTTTTCCGCTGATGATGTGTAGAACATTTAGTTAGCATATTTGGTTGAGATTTGGAAAAAATATACAGGGTGATGCAAAATTCAGCTTTGTAGTACAGAAAGTATAAATTGGTTTTCAAAATGTGAAGAAAGTGCATATATTAACGAATGCCCTGTATGTACTTCTGAATGGCACAGTAACATATTCCTCTTTTATCATTCCTTAACCATAGTATGGTGTGTCAAAGCCACATATAATGGAATCAAATCTGTTTTATTTTGAAAAAACTAAAAAAGAGAAACAAACGTTATAAGAGGAATTTTAATGTTTCTTCAAGGGCAAAGGACCCTTATCGCAACAGAACAAAATGGAGGGGTTTCCTCTTCAATTTTAACTTTATTTCGTCAAAATATGTAAATAAGTTTGGGAGATATGGCGAATAGTATGTAGTATATAGTAACAATGATTAACAATATAATATATATGTAGAATGACATATGCTATATTGTTGAATAGTTGCCTAACAACATATATATACCAAATAGGAAAGTTTTGAAAAAAATCGAAGAAATTAGTGGTTGAAGCCATACATTTTCCAGTTACAACGAGTGTCACGTGGTCTCATCAGCCGTGAGAGGGTTAACTATTTCTTCTAAAGCAACAGGTACTACGTTCATTTTTTAGTGCAGTTTGTAGTAATTTGTGCATTAGTTTCCCATGATGATGTGTAGAACATTTAGTTAGCATATTTGGTTGAGATTTGGAAACAATATACAGGGTGATGCAAAATTCAGCTTTGTAGTACAGAAAGTATAAATTGGTTTTCAAAATGTGAAGAAAGTGCATATATTAACGAATGCCCTGTATGTACTTCTGAATGGTACAGTAACATATTCCTCTTTTATCATTCGTTAACCACAGTATGGTGTGTCAAAGCCACATATAATGGAATCGAATCTGTTTTATTTCGAAAAAACTAAAAAACAGAAACAAACGTTATAAGAGGAATTTTAACGTTTCTTCAAGGGCAAAAGACCCTTTTCGCAACAGGACAAAATGGAGGGGTTTGCTCTTCAATTTTAGCTTTATTTCGTCAAAATATGTAAATAATTTTGGGAGATATGGCGAATAGTATGTA
This sequence comes from Thermobia domestica, assembly GCF_964235325.1. Classification (NCBI taxonomy): domain Eukaryota; kingdom Metazoa; phylum Arthropoda; class Insecta; order Zygentoma; family Lepismatidae; genus Thermobia; species Thermobia domestica. The sequence goes on from NW_027656603.1 coordinate 20,999, forward strand.
GTATATAGTAACAATGGATAACAATATAATATATATGTAGAATGACATATGCTATATTGTTGAATAGTTGCCTAACAACATATATATACCAAATAGGAAAGTTTTTAAAAAAATTGAAGAAATTAGTGGTTGAAGCCATACATTTTCCAGTTACAACGAGTCTCACGTGGTCTCATCAGCCGTGAGAGGGTTAACTATTTCTTCTAAAGAAACAGGTACTACGTTCATTTTTTAGTGCAATTTGTAGTAATTTGTGCATTTATTTTCCCACGATGATGTGTAGAACATTTAGTTAGCATATTTGGTTGAGATTTGGAAAAAATATACAGGGTGATGCAAAATTCAACTTTGTAGTACAGAAAGTATAAATTGGTTTTCAAAATGTGAAGAAAGTGCATATATTAACGAATGCCCTGTATGTACTTCTGAATGGTACAGTAACATATTCCTCTTTTATTATTCGTTAACCACAGTATGGTGTGTCAAAGCCACATATAATGGAATCGAATCTGTTTTATTTTGAAAAAACTAAAAAACAGAAACAAACGTTATAAGAGGAATTTTAATGTTTCTTCAAGGGCAAAGGACCCTTTTCGCAACAGGACAAAATGGATGGGTTTCCTCTTCAATTTGAGCTTAATTTCCTCAAAATATGTAAATAACTTTGGGAGATATGGCGAATAGTATGTAGTATATAGTAACAATGGATAACAATATAATATATATGTAGAATGACATATGCTATATTGTTGAATAGTTGCCTAACAACATATATATACCAAATAAAAGAGTTTTTAAAAAAATTGAAGAAATTAGTAGTTGAAGCCATACATTTTCCAGTTACAACGAGTGTCACGTGGTCTCATCAGCCGTGAGAGGGTTAACTATTTCTTCTAAAGCAACAGGTACTACGTTCATTTTTTTGTGCAGTTTGTAGTAATTTGTGCATTTATTTTCCGCTGATGATGTGTAGAACATTTAGTTAGCATATTTGGTTGAGATTTGGAAAAAATATACAGGGTGATGCAAAATTCAGCTTTGTAGTACAGAAAGTATAAATTGGTTTTCAAAATGTGAAGAAAGTGCATATATTAACGAATGCCCTGTACGTACTTCTGAATGGTACAGTAACATATTCCTCTTTTATCATTCGTTAACCACAGTATGGTGTGTCAAAGCCACATATAATGGAATCGAATCTGTTTTATTTTGAAAAAACTAAAAAAGAGAAACAATCGTTAGAAGAGGAATTTTAACGTTTCTTCAAAAGCAAAAGACCCTTATCGCAACAGGACAAAATGGAGGTTTTTCCTCTTCAATTTGAGAATTATTTCGTTAAAATATGTAAATAATTTTGGGAGATATGGCGAATAGTATGTAGTATATAGTAACAATGGATAACAATATAATATATATGTAGAATGACATATGCTATATTGTTGAATAGTTGCCTAACAACATATATATACCAAATAGGAAAGTTTTTAAAAAAATTGAAGAAATTAGTGGTTGAAGCCATACATTTTCCAGTTACAACGAGTCTCACGTGGTCTCATCAGCCGTGAGAGGGTTAACTATTTCTTCTAAAGAAACAGGTACTACGTTCATTTTTTAGTGCAATTTGTAGTAATTTGTGCATTTATTTTCCCACGATGATGTGTAGAACATTTAGTTAGCATATTTGGTTGAGATTTGGAAAAAATATACAGGGTGATGCAAAATTCAACTTTGTAGTACAGAAAGTATAAATTGGTTTTCAAAATGTGAAGAAAGTGCATATATTAACGAATGCCCTGTATGTACTTCTGAATGGTACAGTAACATATTCCTCTTTTATTATTCGTTAACCACAGTATGGTGTGTCAAAGCCACATATAATGGAATCGAATCTGTTTTATTTTGAAAAAACTAAAAAACAGAAACAAACGTTATAAGAGGAATTTTAATGTTTCTTCAAGGGCAAAGGACCCTTTTCGCAACAGTACAAAATGGATGGGTTTCCTCTTCAATTTGAGCTTTATTTCCTCAAAATATGTAAATAACTTTGGGAGATATGGCGAATAGTATGTAGTATATAGTAACAATGGATAACAATATAATATATATGTAGAATGACATATGCTATATTGTTGAATAGTTGCCTAACAACATATATATACCAAATAGGAAAGTTTTTAAAAAAATTGAAGAAATTAGTAGTTGAAGCCATACATTTTCCAGTTACAACGAGTGTCACGTGGTCTCATCAGCCGTGAGAGGGTTAACTATTTCTTCTAAAGCAACAGGTACTACGTTCATTTTTTTGTGCAGTTTGTAGTAATTTGTGCATTTATTTTCCGCTGATGATGTGTAGAACATTTAGTTAGCATATTTGGTTGAGATTTGGAAAAAATATACAGGGTGATGCAAAATTCAGCTTTGTAGTACAGAAAGTATAAATTGGTTTTCAAAATGTGAAGAAAGTGCATATATTAACGAATGCCCTGTACGTACTTCTGAATGGTACAGTAACATATTCCTCTTTTATCATTCGTTAACCACAGTATGGTGTGTCAAAGCCACATATAATGGAATCGAATCTGTTTTATTTTGAAGAAACTACAAAAGAGAAACAATCGTTAGAAGAGGAATTTTAACGTTTCTTCAAAAGCAAAAGACCCTTATCGCAACAGGACAAAATGGAGGTTTTTCCTCTTCAATTTGAGAATTATTTCGTTAAAATATGTAAATAATTTTGGGAGATATGGCGAATAGTATGTAGTATATAGTAACAATGGATAACAATATAATATATATGTAGAATGACATATGCTATATTGTTGAATAGTTTCCTAAGAACATATATATACCAAATAGGAGAGTTTTTAAAAAAATTGAAGAAATTAGTAGTTGAAGCCATACATTTTCCAGTTACAACGAGTGTCACGTGGTCTCATCAGCCGTGAGAGGGTTAACTATTTCTTCTAAAGCAACAGGTACTAGTTCATTTTTTTGTGCATTTTGTAGTAATTTGTGCATTTCTTTTCCGCTGATGATGTGTAGAACATTTAGTTAGCATATTTGGTTGAGATTTGGAAAAAATATACAGGGTGATGCAAAATTCAGCTTTGTAGTACAGAAAGTATAAATTGGTTTTCAAAATGTGAAGAAAGTGCATATATTAACGAATGCCCTGTATGTACTTCTGAATGGCACAGTAACATATTCCTCTTTTATCATTCCTTAACCATAGTATGGTGTGTCAAAGCCACATATAATGGAATCGAATCTGTTTTATTTTGAAAAAACTAAAAAAGAGAAACAAACGTTATAAGAGGAATTTTAATGTTTCTTCAAGGGCAAAGGACCCTTATCGCAACAGAACAAAATGGAGGGGTTTCCTCTTCAATTTTAGCTTTATTTCGTCAAAATATGTAAATAAGTTTGGGAGATATGGCGAATAGTATGTAGTATATAGTAACAATGGATAACAATATAATATATATGTAGAATGACATATGCTATATTGTTGAATAGTTGCCTAACAACATATATATACCAAATAGGAAAGTTTTGAAAAAAATCGAAGAAATTAGTGGTTGAAGCCATACATTTTCCAGTTACAACGAGTGTCACGTGGTCTCATCAGCCGTGAGAGGGTTAACTATTTCTTCTAAAGCAACAGGTACTACGTTCATTTTTTAGTGCAGTTTGTAGTAATTTGTGCATTAGTTTCCCATGATGATGTGTAGAACATTTAGTTAGCATATTTGGTTGAGATTTGGAAACAATATACAGGGTGATGCAAAATTCAGCTTTGTAGTACAGAAAGTATAAATTGGTTTTCAAAATGTGAAGAAAGTGCATATATTAACGAATGCCCTGTATGTACTTCTGAATGGTACAGTAACATATTCCTCTTTTATCATTCGTTAACCACAGTATGGTGTGTCAAAGCCACATATAATGGAATCGAATCTGTTTTATTTCGAAAAAACTAAAAAACAGAAACAAACGTTATAAGAGGAATTTTAACGTTTCTTCAAGGGCAAAAGACCCTTTTCGCAACAGGACAAAATGGAGGGGTTTGCTCTTCAATTTTAGCTTTATTTCGTCAAAATATGTAAATAATTTTGGGAGATATGGCGAATAGTATGTAGTATATAGTAACAATGGATAACAATATAATATATATGTAGAATGACATATGCTATATTGTTGAATAGTTGCCTAACAACATATATATACCAAATAGGAAAGTTTTTAAAAAAATTGAAGAAATTAGTGGTTGAAGCCATACATTTTCCAGTTACAACGAGTCTCACGTGGTCTCATCAGCCGTGAGAGGGTTAACTATTTCTTCTAAAGAAACAGGTACTACGTTCATTTTTTAGTGCAATTTGTAGTAATTTGTGCATTTATTTTCCCACGATGATGTGTAGAACATTTAGTTAGCATATTTGGTTGAGATTTGGAAAAAATATACAGGGTGATGCAAAATTCAACTTTGTAGTACAGAAAGTATAAATTGGTTTTCAAAATGTGAAGAAAGTGCATATATTAACGAATGCCCTGTATGTACTTCTGAATGGTACAGTAACATATTCCTCTTTTATTATTCGTTAACCACAGTATGGTGTGTCAAAGCCACATATAATGGAATCGAATCTGTTTTATTTTGAAAAAACTAAAAAACAGAAACAAACGTTATAAGAGGAATTTTAATGTTTCTTCAAGGGCAAAGGACCCTTTTCGCAACAGGACAAAATGGATGGGTTTCCTCTTCAATTTGAGCTTTATTTCCTCAAAATATGTAAATAACTTTGGGAGATATGGCGAATAGTATGTAGTATATAGTAACAATGGATAACAATATAATATATATGTAGAATGACATATGCTATATTGTTGAATAGTTGCCTAACAACATATATATACCAAATAAAAGAGTTTTTAAAAAAATTGAAGAAATTAGTAGTTGAAGCCATACATTTTCCAGTTACAACGAGTGTCACGTGGTCTCATCAGCCGTGAGAGGGTTAACTATTTCTTCTAAAGCTTACAGGTACTACGTTCATTTTTTTGTGCAGTTTGTAGTAATTTGTGCATTTATTTTCCGCTGATGATGTGTAGAACATTTAGTTAGCATATTTGGTTGAGATTTGGAAAAAATATACAGGGTGATGCAAAATTCAGCTTTGTAGTACAGAAAGTATAAATTGGTTTTCAAAATGTGAAGAAAGTGCATATATTAACGAATGCCCTGTACGTACTTCTGAATGGTACAGTAACATATTCCTCTTTTATCATTCGTTAACCACAGTATGGTGTGTCAAAGCCACATATAATGGAATCGAATCTGTTTTATTTTGAAAAAACTAAAAAAGAGAAACAATCGTTAGAAGAGGAATTTTAACGTTTCTTCAAAAGCAAAAGACCCTTATCGCAACAGGACAAAATGGAGGTTTTTCCTCTTCAATTTGAGAATTATTTCGTTAAAATATGTAAATAATTTTGGGAGATATGGCGAATAGTATGTAGTATATAGTAACAATGGATAACAATATAATATATATGTAGAATGACATATGCTATATTGTTGAATAGTTTCCTAAGAACATATATATACCAAATAGGAGAGTTTTTAAAAAAATTGAAGAAATTAGTAGTTGAAGCCATACATTTTCCAGTTACAACGAGTGTCACGTGGTCTCATCAGCCGTGAGAGGGTTAACTATTTCTTCTAAAGCAACAGGTACTAGTTCATTTTTTTGTGCATTTTGTAGTAATTTGTGCATTTCTTTTCCGCTGATGATGTGTAGAACATTTAGTTAGCATATTTGGTTGAGATTTGGAAAAAATATACAGGGTGATGCAAAATTCAGCTTTGTAGTACAGAAAGTATAAATTGGTTTTCAAAATGTGAAGAAAGTGCATATATTAACGAATGCCCTGTATGTACTTCTGAATGGCACAGTAACATATTCCTCTTTTATCATTCCTTAACCATAGTATGGTGTGTCAAAGCCACATATAATGGAATCGAATCTGTTTTATTTTGAAAAAACTAAAAAAGAGAAACAAACGTTATAAGAGGAATTTTAATGTTTCTTCAAGGGCAAAGGACCCTTATCGCAACAGAACAAAATGGAGGGGTTTCCTCTTCAATTTTAGCTTTATTTCGTCAAAATATGTAAATAATTTTGGGAGATATGGCGAATAGTATGTAGTATATAGTAACAATGATTAACAATATAATATATATGTAGAATGACATATGCTATATTGTTGAATAGTTGCCTAACAACATATGTATACCAAATAGGAAAGTTTTGAAAAAAATCGAAGAAATTAGTGGCTGAAGCCATACATTTTCCAGTTACAACGAGTGTCACGTGGTCTCATCAGCCGTGAGAGGGTTAACTATTTCTTCTAAAGCAACAGGTACTACGTTCATTTTTTAGTGCAGTTTGTAGTAATTTGTGCATTAGTTTCCCATGATGATGTGTAGAACATTTAGTTAGCATATTTGGTTGAGATTTGGAAAAAATATACAGGGTGATGCAAAATTCAACTTTGTAGTACAGAAAGTATAAATTGGTTTTCAAAATGTGAAGAAAGTGCATATATTAACGAATGCCCTGTATGTACTTCTGAATGGTACAGTAACATATTCCTCTTTTATTATTCGTTAACCACAGTATGGTGTGTCAAAGCCACATATAATGGAATCGAATCTGTTTTATTTTGAAAAAACTAAAAAACAGAAACAAACGTTATAAGAGGAATTTTAATGTTTCTTCAAGGGCAAAGGACCCTTATGGCAACAGAACAAAATGGAGGGGTTTCCTCTTCAATTTTAGCTTTATTTCGTCAAAATATGTAAATAATTTTGGGAGATACGGCGAATAGTATGTAGTATATAGTAACAATGGATAACAATATAATATATATGTAGAATGACATATGCTATATTGTTGAATAGTTGCCTAACAACATATATATACCAAATAGGAAAGTTTTTAAAAAAATTGAAGAAATTAGTGGTTGAAGCCATACATTTTCCAGTTACAACGAGTCTCACGTGGTCTCATCAGCCGTGAGAGGGTTAACTATTTCTTCTAAAGAAACAGGTACTACGTTCATTTTTTAGTGCAATTTGTAGTAATTTGTGCATTTATTTTCCCACGATGATGTGTAGAACATTTAGTTAGCATATTTGGTTGAGATTTGGAAAAAATATACAGGGTGATGCAAAATTCAGCTTTGTAGTACAGAAAGTATAAATTGGTTTTCAAAATGTGAAGGAAGTGCATATATTAACGAATGCCCTGTATGTACTTCTGAATGGCACAGTAACATATTCCTCTTTTATCATTCCTTAACCATAGTATGGTGTGTCAAAGCCACATATAATGGAATCGAATCTGTTTTATTTTGAAAAAACTAAAAAAGAGAAACAAACGTTATAAGAGGAATTTTAATGTTTCTTCAAGGGCAAAGGACCCTTATGGCAACAGAACAAAATGGAAAGGTTTCCTCTTCAATTTTAGCTTTATTTCGTCAAAATATGTAAATAATTTTGGGAGATATGGCGAATAGTATGTATTATATAGTAACAATGGATAACAATATAATATATATGTAGAATGACATATGCTATATTGTTGAATAGTTTCCTAACAACATATATATACCAAATAAAAGAGTTTTTAAAAAAATTGAAGAAATTAGTAGTTGAAGCCATACATTTTCCAGTTACAACGAGTGTCACGTGGTCTCATCAGCCGTGAGAGGGTTAACTATTTCTTCTAAAGCAACAGGTACTACGTTCATTTTTTTGTGCAGTTTGTAGTAATTTGTGCATTTATTTTCCGCTGATGATGTGTAGAACATTTAGTTAGCATATTTGGTTGAGATTTGGAAAAAATATACAGGGTGATGCAAAATTCAGCTTTGTAGTACAGAAAGTATAAATTGGTTTTCAAAATCTGAAGAAAGTGCATATATTAACGAATGCCCTGTACGTACTTCTGAATGGTACAGTAACATATTCCTCTTTTATCATTCGTTAACCACAGTATGGTGTGTCAAAGCCACATATAATGGAATCGAATCTGTTTTATTTTGAAAAAACTACAAAAGAGAAACAATCGTTAGAAGAGGAATTTTAACGTTTCTTCAAAAGCAAAAGACCCTTATCGCAACAGGACAAAATGGAGGTTTTTCCTCTTCAATTTGAGAATTATTTCGTTAAAATATGTAAATAATTTTGGGAGATATGGCGAATAGTATGTAGTATATAGTAACAATGGATAACAATATAATATATATGTAGAATGACATATGCTATATTGTTGAATAGTTTCCTAAGAACATATATATACCAAATAGGAGAGTTTTTAAAAAAATTGAAGAGATTAGTAGTTGAAGCCATACATTTTCCAGTTACAACGAGTGTCACGTGGTCTCATCAGCCGTGAGAGGGTTAACTATTTCTTCTAAAGCAACAGGTACTAGTTCATTTTTTTGTGCATTTTGTAGTAATTTGTGCATTTCTTTTCCGCTGATGATGTGTAGAACATTTAGTTAGCATATTTGGTTGAGATTTGGAAAAAATATACAGGGTGATGCAAAATTCAGCTTTGTAGTACAGAAAGTATAAATTGGTTTTCAAAATGTGAAGAAAGTGCATATATTAACGAATGCCCTGTATGTACTTCTGAATGGCACAGTAACATATTCCTCTTTTATCATTCCTTAACCATAGTATGGTGTGTCAAAGCCACATATAATGGAATCGAATCTGTTTTATTTTGAAAAAACTAAAAAAGAGAAACAAACGTTATAAGAGGAATTTTAATGTTTCTTCAAGGGCAAAGGACCCTTATCGCAACAGAACAAAATGGAGGGGTTTCCTCTTCAATTTTAGCTTTATTTCGTCAAAATATGTAAATAATTTTGGGAGATATGGCGAATAGTATGTAGTATATAGTAACAATGATTAACAATATAATATATATGTAGAATGACATATGCTATATTGTTGAATAGTTGCCTAACAACATATATATAGCAAATAGGAAAGTTTTGAAAAAAATCGAAGAAATTAGTGGTTGAAGCCATACATTTTCCAGTTACAACGAGTGTCACGTGGTCTCATCAGCCGTGAGAGGGTTAACTATTTCTTCTAAAGCAACAGGTACTACGTTCATTTTTTAGTGCAGTTTGTAGTAATTTGTGCATTAGTTTCCCATGATGATGTGTAGAACATTTAGTTAGCATATTTGGTTGAGATTTGGAAACAATATACAGGGTGATGCAAAATTCAGCTTTGTAGTACAGAAAGTATAAATTGGTTTTCAAAATGTGAAGAAAGTGCATATATTAACGAATGCCCTGTATGTACTTCTGAATGGTACAGTAACATATTCCTCTTTTATCATTCGTTAACCACAGTATGGTGTGTCAAAGCCACATATAATGGAATCGAATCTGTTTTATTTTGAAAAAACTAAAAAACAGAAACAAACGTTATAAGAGGAATTTTAACGTTTCTTCAAGGGCAAAAGACCCTTTTCGCAACAGGACAAAATGGAGGGGTTTGCTCTTCAATTTTAGCTTTATTTCGTCAAAATATGTAAATAATTTTGGGAGATATGGCGAATAGTATGTAGTATATAGTAACAATGGATAACAATATAATATATATGTAGAATGACATATGCTATATTGTTGAATAGTTGCCTAACAACATATATATACCAAATAGGAAAGTTTTTAAAAAATTGAAGAAATTAGTGGTTGAAGCCATACATTTTCCAGTTACAACGAGTCTCACGTGGTCTCATCAGCCGTGAGAGGGTTAACTATTTCTTCTAAAGAAACAGGTACTACGTTCATTTTTTAGTGCAATTTGTAGTAATTTGTGCATTTATTTTCCCACGATGATGTGTAGAACATTTAGTTAGCATATTTGGTTGAGATTTGGAAAAAATATACAGGGTGATGCAAAATTCAACTTTGTAGTACAGAAAGTATAAATTGGTTTTCAAAATGTGAAGAAAGTGCATATATTAACGAATGCCCTGTATGTACTTCTGAATGGTACAGTAACATATTCCTCTTTTATTATTCGTTAACCACAGTATGGTGTGTCAAAGCCACATATAATGGAATCGAATCTGTTTTATTTTGAAAAAACTAAAAAACAGAAACAAACGTTATAAGAGGAATTTTAATGTTTCTTCAAGGGCAAAGGACACTTTTCGCAACAGGACAAAATGGATGGGTTTCCTCTTCAATTTGAGCTTTATTTCCTCAAAATATGTAAATAACTTTGGGAGATATGGCGAATAGTATGTAGTATATAGTAACAATGGATAACAATATAATATATATGTAGAATGACATATGCTATATTGTTGAATAGTTGCCTAACAACATATATATACCAAATAAAAGAGTTTTTAAAAAATTGAAGAAATTAGTAGTTGAAGCCATACATTTTCCAGTTACAACGAGTGTCACGTGGTCTCATCAGCCGTGAGAGGGTTAACTATTTCTTCTAAAGCAACAGGTACTACGTTCATTTTTTTGTGCAGTTTGTAGTAATTTGTGCATTTATTTTCCGCTGATGATGTGTAGAACATTTAGTTAGCATATTTGGTTGAGATTTTGAAAAAATATACAGGGTGATGCAAAATTCAGCTTTGTAGTACAGAAAGTATAAATTGGTTTCAAAATGTGAAGAAAGTGCATATATTAACGAATGCCCTGTACGTACTTCTGAATGGTACAGTAACATATTCCTCTTTTATCATTCGTTAACCACAGTATGGTGTGTCAAAGCCACATATAATGGAATCGAGTCTGTTTTATTTTGAAAAAACTAAAAAAGAGAAACAATCGTTAGAAGAGGAATTTTAACGTTTCTTCAAAAGCAAAAGACCCTTATCGCAACAGGACAAAATGGAGGTTTTTCCTCTTCAATTTGAGAATTATTTCGTTAAAATATGTAAATAATTTTGGGAGATATGGCGAATAGTATGTAGTATATAGTAACAATGGATAACAATATAATATATATGTAGAATGACATATGCTATATTGTTGAATAGTTTCCTAACAACATATATATACCAAATAGGAGAGTTTTTAAAAAAATTGAAGAAATTAGTAGTTGAAGCCATACATTTTCCAGTTACAACGAGTGTCACGTGGTCTCATCAGCCGTGAGAGGGTTAACTATTTCTTCTAAAGCAACAGGTACTAGTTCATTTTTTTGTGCATTTTGTAGTAATTTGTGCATTTCTTTTCCGCTGATGATGTGTAGAACATTTAGTTAGCATATTTGGTTGAGATTTGGAAAAAATATACAGGGTGATGCAAAATTCAGCTTTGTAGTACAGAAAGTATAAATTGGTTTTCAAAATGTGAAGAAAGTGCATATATTAACGAATGCCCTGTATGTACTTCTGAATGGCACAGTAACATATTCCTCTTTTATCATTCCTTAACCATAGTATGGTGTGTCAAAGCCACATATAATGGAATCGAATCTGTTTTATTTTGAAAAAACTAAAAAGAGAAACAAACGTTATAAGAGGAATTTTAATGTTTCTTCAAGGGCAAAGGACCCTCCTTATGGCAACAGAACAAAATGGAGGGGTTTCCTCTTCAATTTTAGCTTTATTTCGTCAAAATATGTAAATAATTTTGGGAGATATGGCGAATAGTATGTAGTATATAGTAAGAATGATTAACAATATAATATATATGTAGAATGACATATGCTATATTGTTGAATAGTTGCCTAACAACATATATATACCAAATAGGAAAGTTTTGAAAAAAATCGAAGAAATTAGTGGCTGAAGCCATACATTTTCCAGTTACAACGAGTGTCACGTGGTCTCATCAGACGTGAGAGGGTTAACTATTTCTTCTAAAGCAACAGGTACTACGTTCATTTTTTAGTGCAGTTTGTAGTAATTTGTGCATTAGTTTCCCATGATGATGTGTAGAACATTTAGTTAGCATATTTGGTTGAGATTTGGAAACAATATACAGGGTGATGCAAAATTCAGCTTTGTAGTACAGAAAGTATAAATTGGTTTTCAAAATGTGAAGAAAGTGCATATATTAACGAATGCCCTGTATGTACTTCTGAATGGTACAGTAACATATTCCTCTTTTATCATTCGTTAACCACAGTATGGTGTGTCAAAGCCACATATAATGGAATCGAATCTGTTTTATTTTGAAAAAACTAAAAAACAGAAACAAACGATATAAAAGGAATTTTAACGTTTCTTCAAGGGCAAACTACCCTTTTCGCAACAGGACAAAATGGAGGGGTTTGCTCTTCAATTTTAGCTTTATTTCGTCAAAATATGTAAATAATTTTGGGAGATACGGCGAATAGTATGTAGTATATAGTAACAATGGATAACAATATAATATATATGTAGAATGACATATGCTATATTGTTGAATAGTTGCCTAACAACATATATATACCAAATAGGAAAGTTTTTAAAAAAATTGAAGAAATTAGTGGTTGAAGCCATACATTTTCCAGTTACAACGAGTCTCACGTGGTCTCATCAGCCGTGAGAGGGTTAACTATTTCTTCTAAAGAAACAGGTACTACGTTCATTTTTTAGTGCAATTTGTAGTAATTTGTGCATTTATTTTCCCACGATGATGTGTAGAACATTTAGTTAGCATATTTGGTTGAGATTTGGAAAAAATATACAGGGTGATGCAAAATTCAACTTTGTAGTACAGAAAGTATAAATTGGTTTTCAAAATGTGAAGAAAGTGCATATATTAACGAATGCCCTGTATGTACTTCTGAATGGTACAGTAACATATTCCTCTTTTATTATTCGTTAACCACAGTATGGTGTGTCAAAGCCACATATAATGGAATCGAATCTGTTTTATTTTGAAAAAACTAAAAAACAGAAACAAACGTTATAAGAGGAATTTTAATGTTTCTTCAAGGGCAAAGGACCCTTTTCGCAACAGGACCAAATGGATGGGTTTCCTCTTCAATTTGAGTTTTATTTCCTCAAAATATGTAAATAACTTTGGGAGATATGGCGAATAGTATGTTGTATATAGTAACAATGGATAACAATATAATATATATGTAGAATGACATATGCTATATTGTTGAATAGTTGCCTAACAACATATATATACCAAATAAAAGAGTTTTTAAAAAAATTGAAGAAATTAGTAGTTGATGCCATACATTTTCCAGTTACAACGAGTGTCACGTGGTCTCATCAGCCGTGAGAGGGTTAACTATTTCTTCTAAAGCAACAGGTACTACGTTCATTTTTTTGTGCAGTTTGTAGTAATTTGTGCATTTATTTTCCGCTGATGATGTGTAGAACATTTAGTTAGCATATTTGGTTGAGATTTGGAAAAAATATACAGGGTGATGCAAAATTCAGCTTTGTAGTACAGAAAGTATAAATTGGTTTTCAAAATGTGAAGAAAGTGCATATATTAACGAATGCCCTGTACGTACTTCTGAATGGTACAGTAACATATTCCTCTTTTATCATTCGTTAACCACAGTATGGTGTGTCAAAGCCACATATAATGGAATCGAATCTTTTTTATTTTGAAAAAACTAGAAAAGAGAAACAATCGTTAGAAGAGGAATTTTAACGTTTCTTCAAAAGCAAAAGACCCTTTTCGCAACAGGACAAAATGGAGGTTTTTCCTCTTCAATTTGAGAATTATTTCGTTAAAATATGTAAATAATTTTGGGAGATATGGCGAATAGTATGTAGTATATAGTAACAATGGATAACAATATAATATATATGTAGAATGACATATGCTATATTGTTGAATAGTTGCCTAACAACATATATATACCAAATAGGAGAGTTTTTAAAAAAAATCGAAGAAATTAGTAGTTGAAGCCATACATTTTCCAGTTACAACGAGTGTCACGTGGTCTCATCAGCCGTGAGAGGGTTAACTATTTCTTCTAAAGCAACAGGTACTAGTTCATTTTTTTTGTGCATTTTGTAGTAATTTGTGCATTTCTTTTCCGCTGATGATGTGTAGAACATTTAGTTAGCATATTTGTTTGAGATTTGGAAAAAATATACAGGGTGATGCAAAATTCAGCTTTGTAGTACAGAAAGTATAAATTGGTTTTCAAAATGTGAAGAAAGTGCATATATTAACGAATGCCCTGTATGTACTTCTGAATGGCACAGTAACATATTCCTCTTTTATCATTCCTTAACCATAGTATGGTGTGTCAAAGCCACATATAATGGAATCGAATCTGTTTTATTTTGAAAAAACTAAAAAAGAGAAACAAACGTTATAAGAGGAATTTTAATGTTTCTTCAAGGGCAAAGGACCCTTATCGCAACAGAACAAAATGGAGGGGTTTCCTCTTCAATTTTAGCTTTATTTCGTCAAAATATGTAAATAACTTTGGGAGATATGGCGAATAGTATGTAGTATATAGTAACAATGATTAACAATATAAAATATATGTAGAATGACATATGCTATATTGTTGAATAGTTGCCTAACAACATATATATACCAAATAGGAAAGTTTTTAAAAAAATTGAAGAAATTAGTGGTTGAAGCCATACATTTTCCAGTTACAACGAGTGTCACGTGGTCTCATCAGCCGTGAGAGGGTTAACTATTTCTTCTAAAGAAACAGGTACTACGTTCATTTTTTAGTGCAATTTGTAGTAATTTGTGCATTTATTTTCCCACGATGATGTGTAGAACATTTAGTTAGCATATTTGGTTGAGATTTGGAAAAAATATACAGGGTGATGCAAAATTCAACTTTGTAGTACAGAAAGTATAAATTGGTTTTCAAAATGTGAAGAAAGTGCATATATTAACGAATGCCCTGTATGTACTTCTGAATGGTACAGTAACATATTCCTCTTTTATTATTCGTTAACCACAGTATGGTGTGTCAAAGCCACATATAATGGAATCGAATCTGTTTTATTTTGAAAAAACTAAAAAACAGAAACAAACGTTATAAGAGGAATTTTAATGTTTCTTCAAGGGCAAAGGACCCTTTTCGCAACAGGACAAAATGGAGGGGTTTGCTCTTCAATTTTAGCTTTATTTCGTCAAAATATGTAAATAATTTTGGGAGATATGGCGAATAGTATGTAGTATATAGTAACAATGGATAACAATATAATATATATGTAGAATGACATATGCTATATTGTTGAATAGTTGCCTAACAACATATATATACCAAATAGGAAAGTTTTTAAAAAAATTGAAGAAATTAGTGGTTGAAGCCATACATTTTCCAGTTACAACGAGTGTCACGTGGTCTCATCAGCCGTGAGAGGGTTAACTATTTCTTCTAAAGCAACAGGTACTACGTTCATTTTTTTGTGCAGTTTGTAGTAATTTGTGCATTTATTTTCCGCTGATGATGTGTAGAACATTTAGTTAGCATATTTGGTTGAGATTTGGAAAAAATATACAGGGTGATGCAAAATTCAGCTTTGTAGTACAGAAAGTATAAATTTGTTTTCAAAATGTGAAAAAAGTGCATATATTAACGAATGCTCTGTATGTACTTCTGAATGGCACAGTAACATATTCCTCTTTTATCATTCGTTAACCACAGTATGGTGTGTCAAAGCCACATATAATGGAATCGAATCTGTTTTATTTTGAAAAAAACTAAAAAACAGAAACAAACGTTATAAGAGGAATTTTAACGTTTCTTCAAGGGCAAAGGACCCTTTTCGCAACAGGACAAAATGGATGGGTTTCCTCTTCAATTTGAGCTTTATTTCCTCAAAATATGTAAATAATTTTGGGAGATATGGCGAATAGTATGTAGTATATAGTAACAATGGATAACAATATAATATATATGTAGAATGACATATGCTATATTGTTGAATAGTTGCCTAACAACATATATATACCAAATAGGAAAGTTTTTAAAAAAATTGAAGAAATTAGTGGTTGAAGCCATACATTTTCCAGTTACAACGAGTCTCACGTGGTCTCATCTGCCGTGAGAGGGTTAACTATTTCTTCTAAAGAAACAGGTACTACGTTCATTTTTTAGTGCAATTTGTAGTAATTTGTGCATTTATTTTCCCACGATGATGTGTAGAACATTTAGTTAGCATATTTGGTTGAGATTTGGAAAAAATATACAGGGTGATGCAAAATTCAACTTTGTAGTACAGAAAGTATAAATTGGTTTTCAAAATGTGAAGAAAGTGCATATATTAACGAATGCCCTGTATGTACTTCTGAATGGTACAGTAACATATTCCTCTTTTATTATTCGTTAACCACAGTATGGTGTGTCAAAGCCACATATAATGGAATCGAATCTGTTTTATTTTGAAAAAACTAAAAAACAGAAACAAACGTTATAAGAGGAATTTTAATGTTTCTTCAAGGGCAAAGGACCCTTTTCGCAACAGTACAAAATGGAGGGGTTTGCTCTTCAATTTTAGCTTTATTTCGTCAAAATATGTAAATAATTTTGGGAGATATGGCGAATAGTATGTAGTATATAGTAACAATGGATAACAATATAATATATATGTAGAATGACATATGCTACATTGTTGAATAGTTGCCTAACAACATATATATACCAAATAGGAAAGTTTTTAAAAAAATTGAAGAAATTAGTGGTCGAAGCCATACATTTTCCAGTTACAACGAGTCTCACCTGGTCTCATCAGCCGTGAGAGGGTTAACTATTTCTTCTAAAGAAACAGGTACTACGTTCATTTTTTAGTGCAATTTGTAGTAATTTGTGCATTTATTTTCCCACGATGATGTGTAGAACATTTAGTTAGCATATTTGGTTGAGATTTGGAAAAAATATACAGGGTGATGCAAAATTCAACTTTGTAGTACAGAAAGTATAAATTGGTTTTCAAAATGTGAAGAAAGTGCATATATTAACGAATGCCCTGTATGTACTTCTGAATGGTACAGTAACATATTCCTCTTTTATTATTCGTTAACCACAGTATGGTGTGTCAAAGCCACATATAATGGAATCGAATCTGTTTTATTTTGAAAAAACTAAAAAACAGAAACAAACGTTATAAGAGGAATTTTAATGTTTCTTCAAGGGCAAAGGACCCTTTTTGCAACAGGACAAAATGGATGGGTTTCCTCTTCAATTTGAGCTTTATTTCCTCAAAATATGTAAATAACTTTGGGAGATATGGCGAATAGTATGTAGTATATAGTAACAATGGATAACAATATAATATATATGTAGAATGACATATGCTATATTGTTGAATAGTTGCCTAACAACATATATATACCAAATAAAAGAGTTTTTAAAAAAATTGAAGAAATTAGTAGTTGAAGCCATACATTTTCCAGTTACAACGAGTGTCACGTGGTCTCATCAGCCGTGAGAGGGTTAACTATTTCTTCTAAAGCAACAGGTACTACGTTCATTTTTTTGTGCAGTTTGTAGTAATTTGTGCATTTATTTTCCGCTGATGATGTGTAGAACATTTAGTTAGCATATTTGGTTGAGATTTGGAAAAAATATACAGGGTGATGCAAAATTCAGCTTTGTAGTACAGAAAGTATAAATTGGTTTTCAAAATGTGAAGAAAGTGCATATATTAACGAATGCCCTGTACGTACTTCTGAATGGTACAGTAACATATTCCTCTTTTATCATTCGTTAACCACAGTATGGTGTGTCAAAGCCACATATAATGGAATCGAATCTGTTTTATTTTGAAAAAACTAAAATAGAGAAACAATCGTTAGAAGAGGAATTTTAACGTTTCTTCAAAAGCAAAAGACCCTTATCGCAACAGGACAAAATGGAGGTTTTTCCTCTTCAATTTGAGAATTATTTCGTTAAAATATGTAAATAATTTTGGGAGATATGGCGAATAGTATGTAGTATATAGTAACAATGGATAACAATATAATATATATGTAGAATGACATATGCTATATTGTTGAATAGTTTCCTAAGAACATATATATACCAAATAGGAGAGTTTTTAAAAAAATTGAAGAAATTAGTAGTTGAAGCCATACATTTTCCAGTTACAACGAGTGTCACGTGGTCTCATCAGCCGTGAGAGGGTTAACTATTTCTTCTAAAGCAACAGGTACTACGTTCATTTTTTTGTGCAGTTTGTAGTAATTTGTGCATTTATTTTCCGCTGATGATGTGTAGAACATTTAGTTAGCATATTTGGTTGAGATTTGGAAAAAATATACAGGGTGATGCAAAATTCAGCTTTGTAGTACAGAAAGTATAAATTGGTTTTCAAAATGTGAAGAAAGTGCATATATTAACGAATGCCCTGTATGTACTTCTGAATGGCACAGTAACATATTCCTCTTTTATCATTCGTTAACCACAGTATGGTGTGTCAAAGCAACATATAATGGAATCGAATCTGTTTTATTTTGAAAAAAACTAAAAAACAGAAACAAACGTTATAAGAGGAATTTTAACGTGTCTTCAAGGGCAAAGGACCCTTATCGCAACAGAACAAAATGGAGGGGTTTCCTCTTCAATTTTAGCTTTATTTCGTCAAAATATGTAAATAAGTTTGGGAGATATGGCGAATAGTATGTAGTATATAGTAACAATGATTAACAATATAATATATATGGAGAATGACATATGCTATATTGTTGAATAGTTGCCTAACAACATATATATACCAAATAGGAAAGTTTTGAAAAAAATCGAAGAAATTAGTGGTTGAAGCCATACATTTTCCAGTTACAACGAGTGTCACGTGGTCTCATCAGCCGTGAGAGGGTTAACTATTTCTTCTAAAGCAACAGGTACTACGTTCATTTTTTAGTGCAGTTTGTAGTAATTTGTGCATTAGTTTCCCATGATGATGTGTAGAACATTTAGTTAGCATATTTGGTTGAGATTTGGAAACAATATACAGGGTGATGCAAAATTCAGCTTTGTAGTACAGAAAGTATAAATTGGTTTTCAAAATGTGAAGAAAGTGCATATATTAACGAATGCCCTGTATGTACTTCTGAATGGTACAGTAACATATTCCTCTTTTATCATTCGTTAACCACAGTATGGTGTGTCAAAGCCACATATAATGGAATCGAATCTTTTTCATTTTGAAAAAACTAAAAAACAGAAACAAACGTTATAAGAGGAATTTTAACGTTTCTTCAAGGGCAAAGGACCCTTTTCGCAACAGGACAAAATGGAGTGGTTTGCTCTTCAATTTTAGCTTTATTTCGTCAAAATATGTAAATAATTTTGGGAGATATGGCGAATAGTATGTAGTATATAGTAACAATGGATAACAATATAATATATATGTAGAATGACATATGCTATATTGTTGAATAGTTGCCTAACAACATATATATACCAAATAGGAAAGTTTTTAAAAAAATTGACGAAATTAGTGGTTGAAGCCATACATTTTCCAGTTACAACGAGTCTCACGTGGTCTCATCAGCCGTGAGAGGGTTAACTATTTCTTCTAAAGAAACAGGTACTACGTTCATTTTTTAGTGCAATTTGTAGTAATTTGTGCATTTATTTTCCCACGATGATGTGTAGAACATTTAGTTAGCATATTTGGTTGAGATTTGGAAAAAATATACAGGGTGATGCAAAATTCAACTTTGTAGTACAGAAAGTATAAATTGGTTTTCAAAATGTGAAGAAAGTGCATATATTAACGAATGCCCTGTATGTACTTCTGAATGGTACAGTAACATATTCCTCTTTTATTATTCGTTAACCACAGTATGGTGTGTCAAAGCCACATATAATGGAATCGAATCTGTTTTATTTTGAAAAAACTAAAAAACAGAAACAAACGTTATAAGAGGAATTTTAATGTTTCTTCAAGGGCAAAGGACCCTTTTCGCAACAGGACAAAATGGATGGGTTTCCTCTTCAATTTGAGCTTTATTTCCTCAAAATATGTAAATAACTTTGGGAGATATGGCGAATAGTATGTAGTATATAGTAACAATGGATAACAATATAATATATATGTAGAATGACATATGCTATATTGTTGAATAGTTGCCTAACAACATATATATACCAAATAAAAGAGTTTTTAAAAAAATTGAAGAAATTAGGAGTTGAAGCCATACATTTTCCAGTTACAACGAGTGTCACGTGGTCTCATCAGCCGTGAGAGGGTTAACTATTTCTTCTAAAGCAACAGGTACTACGTTCATTTTTTTGTGCAGTTTGTAGTAATTTGTGCATTTATTTTCCGCTGATGATGTGTAGAACATTTAGTTAGCATATTTGGTTGAGATTTGGAAAAAATATACAGGGTGATGCAAAATTCAGCTTTGTAGTACAGAAAGTATAAATTGGTTTTCAAAATGTGAAGAAAGTGCATATATTAACGAATGCCCTGTACGTACTTCTGAATGGTACAGTAACATATTCCTCTTTTATCATTCGTTAACCACAGTATGGTGTGTCAAAGCCACATATAATGGAATCGAATCAGTTTTATTTTGAAAAAACTAAAAAAGAGAAACAATCGTTAGAAGAGGAATTTTAACGTTTCTTCAAAAGCAAAAGACCCTTATCGCAACAGGACAAAATGGAGGTTTTTCCTCTTCAATTTGAGAATTATTTCGTTAAAATATGTAAATAATTTTGGGAGATATGGCGAATAGTATGTAGTATATAGTAACAATGGATAACAATATAATATATATGTAGAATGACATATGCTATATTGTTGAATAGTTTCCTAAGAACATATATATACCAAATAGGAGAGTTTTTAAAAAAATTGAAGAAATTAGTAGTTGAAGCCATACATTTTCCAGTTACAACGAGTGTCACGTGGTCTCATCAGCCGTGAGAGGGTTAACTATTTCTTCTAAAGCAACAGGTACTAGTTCATTTTTTTGTGCATTTTGTAGTAATTTGTGCATTTCTTTTCCGCTGATGATGTGTAGAACATTTAGTTAGCATATTTGGTTGAGATTTGGAAAAAATATACAGGGTGATGCAAAATTCAGCTTTGTAGTACAGAAAGTATAAATTGGTTTTCAAAATGTGAAGAAAGTGCATATATTAACGAATGCCCTGTATGTACTTCTGAATGGCACAGTAACATATTGCTCTTTTATCATTCCTTAACCATAGTATGGTGTGTCAAAGCCACATATAATGGAATCGAATCTGTTTTATTTTGAAAAAACTAAAAAAGAGAAACAAACGTTATAAGAGGAATTTTAATGTTTCTTCAAGGGCAAAGGACCCTTATCGCAACAGAACAAAATGGAGGGGTTTCCTCT
Organism: Thermobia domestica; assembly: GCF_964235325.1. NCBI lineage: Eukaryota > Metazoa > Arthropoda > Insecta > Zygentoma > Lepismatidae > Thermobia > Thermobia domestica. The sequence continues at coordinate 42,317 of NW_027656603.1, forward strand.
TCAATTTTAGCTTTATTTCGTCAAAATATGTAAATAAGTTTGGGAGATATGGCGAATAGTATGTAGTATATAGTAACAATGATTAACAATATAATATATATGTAGAATGACATATGCTATATTGTTGAATAGTTGCCTAACAACATATATATACCAAATAGGAAAGTTTTGAAAAAAATCGAAGAAATTAGTGGTTGAAGCCATACATTTTCCAGTTACAACGAGTGTCACGTGGTCTCATCAGCCGTGAGAGGGTTAACTATTTCTTCTAAAGCAACAGGTACTACGTTCATTTTTTAGTGCAGTTTGTAGTAATTTGTGCATTAGTTTCCCATGATGATGTGTAGAACATTAAGTTAGCATATTTGGTTGAGATTTGGAAACAATATACAGGGTGATGCAAAATTCAGCTTTGTAGTACAGAAAGTATAAATTGGTTTTCAAAATGTGAAGAAAGTGCATATATTAACGAATGCCCTGTATGTACTTCTGAATGGCACAGTAACATATTCCTCTTTTATCATTCCTTAACCATAGTATGGTGTGTCAAAGCCACATATAATGGAATCGAATCTGTTTTATTTTGAAAAAACTAAAAAAGAGAAACAAACGTTATAAGAGGAATTTTAATGTTTCTTCAAGGGCAAAGGACCCTTATCGCAACAGAACAAAATGGAGGGGTTTCCTCTTCAATTTTAGCTTTATTTCGTCAAAATATGTAAATAAGTTTGGGAGATATGGCGAATAGTATGTAGTATATAGTAACAATGATTAACAATATAATATATATGTAGAATGACATATGCTATATTGTTGAATAGTTGCCTAACAACATATATATAGCAAATAGGAAAGTTTTGAAAAAAATCGAAGAAATTAGTGGTTGAAGCCATACATTTTCCAGTTACAACGAGTGTCACGTGGTCTCATCAGCCGTGAGAGGGTTAACTATTTCTTCTAAAGCAACAGGTACTACGTTCATTTTTTAGTGCAGTTTGTAGTAATTTGTGCATTAGTTTCCCATGATGATGTGTAGAACATTTAGTTAGCATATTTGGTTGAGATTTGGAAAAAATATACAGGGTGATGCAAAATTCAGCTTTGTAGTACAGAAAGTATAAATTGGTTTTCAAAATGTGAAGAAAGTGCATATATTAACGAATGCCCTGTATGTACTTCTGAATGGTACAGTAACATATTCCTCTTTTATCATTCGTTAACCACAGTATGGTGTGTCAAAGCCACATATAATGGAATCGAATCTGTTTTATTTTGAAAAAACTAAAAAACAGAAACAAACGTTATAAGAGGAATTTTAACGTTTCTTCAAGGGCAAAGGACCCTTTTCGCAACAGGACAAAATGGAGGGGTTTGCTCTTCAATTTTAGCTTTATTTCTTCAAAATATGTAAATAATTTTGGGAGATATGGCGAATAGTATGTAGTATATAGTAACAATGGATAACAATATAATATATATGTAGAATGACATATGCTATATTGTTGAATAGTTGCCTAACAACATATATATACCAAATAGAAAAGTTTTTTAAAAAATTGAAGAAATTAGTGGTTGAAGCCATACATTTTCCAGTTACAACGAGTCTCACGTGGTCTCATCAGCCGTGAGAGGGTTAACTATTTCTTCTAAAGAAACAGGTACTACGTTCATTTTTTAGTGCAATTTGTAGTAATTTGTGCATTTATTTTCCCACGATGATGTGTAGAACATTTAGTTAGCATATTTGGTTGAGATTTGGAAAAAATATACAGGGTGATGCAAAATTCAACTTTGTAGTACAGAAAGTATAAATTGGTTTTCAAAATGTGAAGAAAGTGCATATATTAACGAATGCCCTGTATGTACTTCTGAATGGTACAGTAACATATTCCTCTTTTATTATTCGTTAACCACAGTATGGTGTGTCAAAGCCACATATAATGGAATCGAATCTGTTTTATTTTGAAAAAACTAAAAAACAGAAACAAACGTTATAAGAGGAATTTTAATATTTCTTCAAGGGCAAAGGACCCTTTTCGCAACAGGACAAAATGGATGGGTTTCCTCTTCAATTTGAGCTTTATTTCCTCAAAATATGTAAATAACTTTGGGAGATATGGCGAATAGTATGTAGTATATAGTAACAATGGATAACAATATAATATATATGTAGAATGACATATGCTATATTGTTGAATAGTTGCCTAACAACATATATATACCAAATAAAAGAGTTTTTAAAAAAATTGAAGAAATTAGTAGTTGAAGCCATACATTTTCCAGTTACAACGAGTGTCACGTGGTCTCATCAGCCGTGAGAGGGTTAACTATTTCTTCTAAAGCAACAGGTACTACGTTCATTTTTTTGTGCATTTTGTAGTAATTTGTGCATTTCTTTTCCGCTGATGATGTGTAGAACATTTAGTTAGCATATTTGGTTGAGATTTGGAAAAAATATACAGGGTGATACAAAATTCAACTTTGTAGTACAGAAAGTATAAATTGGTTTTCAAAATGTGAAGAAAGTGCATATATTAACGAATGCCCTGTACGTACTTCTGAATGGTACAGTAACATATTCCTCTTTTATCATTCGTTAACCACAGTATGGTGTGTCAAAGCCACATATAATGGAATCGAATCTGTTTTATTTTGAAAAAACTAGAAAAGAGAAACAATCGTTAGAAGAGGAATTTTAACGTTTCTTCAAGGGCAAAGGACCCTTTTCGCAACAGGACAAAATGGAGGGGTTTGCTCTTCAATTTTAGCTTTATTTCGTCAAAATATGTAAATAATTTTGGGAGATATGGCGAATAGTATGTAGTATATAGTAACAATGGATAACAATATAATATATATGTAGAATGACATATGCTATATTGTTGAATAGTTTCCTAAGAACATATATATACCAAATAGGAGAGTTTTTAAAAAAATTGAAGAAATTAGTAGTTGAAGCCATACATTTTCCAGTTACAACGAGTGTCACGTGGTCTCATCAGCCGTGAGAGGGTTAACTATTTCTTCTAAAGCAACAGGTACTAGTTCATTTTTTTGTGCATTTTGTAGTAATTTGTGCATTTCTTTTCCGCTGATGATGTGTAGAACATTTAGTTAGCATATTTGGTTGAGATTTGGAAAAAATATACAGGGTGATGCAAAATTCAGCTTTGTAGTACAGAAAGTATAAATTGGTTTTCAAAATGTGAAGAAAGTGCATATATTAACGAATGCCCTGTATGTACTTCTGAATGGCACAGTAACATATTCCTCTTTTATCATTCCTTAACCATAGTATGGTGTGTCAAAGCCACATATAATGGAATCGAATCTGTTTTATTTTGAAAAAACTAAAAAAGAGAAACAAACGTTATAAGAGGAATTTTAATGTTTCTTCAAGGGCAAAGGACCCTTATCGCAACAGAACAAAATGGAGGGGTTTCCTCTTCAATTTTAGCTTTATTTCGTCAAAATATGTAAATAAGTTTGGGAGATATGGCGAATAGTATGTAGTATATAGTAACAATGATTAACAATATAATATACATGTAGAATGACATATGCTATATTGTTGAATAGTTGCCTAACAACATATATATAGCAAATAGGAAAGTTTTGAAAAAAATCGAAGAAATTAGTGGTTGAAGCCATACATTTTCCAGTTACAACGAGTGTCACGTGGTCTCATCAGCCGTGAGAGGGTTAACTATTTCTTCTAAAGCAACAGGTACTACGTTCATTTTTTAGTGCAGTTTGTAGTAATTTGTGCATTAGTTTCCCATGATGATGTGTAGAACATTTAGTTAGCATATTTGGTTGAGATTTGGAAACAATATACAGGGTGATGCAAAATTCAGCTTTGTAGTACAGAAAGTATAAATTGGTTTTCAAAATGTGAAGAAAGTGCATATATTAACGAATGCCCTGTATGTACTTCTGAATGGTACAGTAACATATTCCTCTTTTATCATTCGTTAACCACAGTATGGTGTGTCAAAGCCACATATAATGGAATCGAATCTGTTTTATTTTGAAAAAACTAAAAAACAGAAACAAACGTTATAAGAGGAATTTTAACGTTTCTTCAAGGGCAAAGGACCCTTTTCGCAACAGGACAAAATGGAGGGGTTTGCTCTTCAATTTTAGCTTTATTTCGTCAAAATATGTAAATAATTTTGGGAGATATGGCGAATAGTATGTAGTATATAGTAACAATGGATAACAATATAATATATATGTAGAATGACATATGCTATATTGTTGAATAGTTGCCTAACAACATATATATACCAAATAGGAAAGTTTTTAAAAAAATTGAAGAAATTAGTGGTTGAAGCCATACATTTTCCAGTTACAACGAGTGTCACGTGGTCTCATCAGCCGTGAGAGGGTTAACTATTTCTTCTAAAGCAACAGGTACTACGTTCATTTTTTAGTGCAGTTTGTAGTAATTTGTGCATTAGTTTCCCATGATGATGTGTAGAACATTTAGTTAGCATATTTGGTTGAGATTTGGAAAAAATATACAGGGTGATGCAAAATTCAGCTTTGTAGTACAGAAAGTATAAATTGGTTTTCAAAATGTGAAGAAAGTGCATATATTAACGAATGCCCTGTATGTACTTCTGAATGGTACAGTAACATATTCCTCTTTTATCATTCGTTAACCACAGTATGGTGTGTCAAAGCCACATATAATGGAATCGAATCTGTTTTATTTTGAAAAAACTAAAAAACAGAAACAAACGTTATAAGAGGAATTTTAACGTTTCTTCAAGGGCAAAGGACCCTTTTCGCAACAGGACAAAATGGAGGGGTTTGCTCTTCAATTTTAGCTTTATTTCTTCAAAATATGTAAATAATTTTGGGAGATATGGCGAATAGTATGTAGTATATAGTAACAATGGATAACAATATAATATATATGTAGAATGACATATGCTATATTGTTGAATAGTTGCCTAACAACATATATATACCAAATAGAAAAGTTTTTTAAAAAATTGAAGAAATTAGTGGTTGAAGCCATACATTTTCCAGTTACAACGAGTCTCACGTGGTCTCATCAGCCGTGAGAGGGTTAACTATTTCTTCTAAAGAAACAGGTACTACGTTCATTTTTTAGTGCAATTTGTAGTAATTTGTGCATTTATTTTCCCACGATGATGTGTAGAACATTTAGTTAGCATATTTGGTTGAGATTTGGAAAAAATATACAGGGTGATGCAAAATTCAACTTTGTAGTACAGAAAGTATAAATTGGTTTTCAAAATGTGAAGAAAGTGCATATATTAACGAATGCCCTGTATGTACTTCTGAATGGTACAGTAACATATTCCTCTTTTATTATTCGTTAACCACAGTATGGTGTGTCAAAGCCACATATAATGGAATCGAATCTGTTTTATTTTGAAAAAACTAAAAAACAGAAACAAACGTTATAAGAGGAATTTTAATATTTCTTCAAGGGCAAAGGACCCTTTTCGCAACAGGACAAAATGGATGGGTTTCCTCTTCAATTTGAGCTTTATTTCCTCAAAATATGTAAATAACTTTGGGAGATATGGCGAATAGTATGTAGTATATAGTAACAATGGATAACAATATAATATATATGTAGAATGACATATGCTATATTGTTGAATAGTTGCCTAACAACATATATATACCAAATAAAAGAGTTTTTAAAAAAATTGAAGAAATTAGTAGTTGAAGCCATACATTTTCCAGTTACAACGAGTGTCACGTGGTCTCATCAGCCGTGAGAGGGTTAACTATTTCTTCTAAAGCAACAGGTACTACGTTCATTTTTTTGTGCATTTTGTAGTAATTTGTGCATTTCTTTTCCGCTGATGATGTGTAGAACATTTAGTTAGCATATTTGGTTGAGATTTGGAAAAAATATACAGGGTGATACAAAATTCAACTTTGTAGTACAGAAAGTATAAATTGGTTTTCAAAATGTGAAGAAAGTGCATATATTAACGAATGCCCTGTACGTACTTCTGAATGGTACAGTAACATATTCCTCTTTTATCATTCGTTAACCACAGTATGGTGTGTCAAAGCCACATATAATGGAATCGAATCTGTTTTATTTTGAAAAAACTAGAAAAGAGAAACAATCGTTAGAAGAGGAATTTTAACGTTTCTTCAAGGGCAAAGGACCCTTTTCGCAACAGGACAAAATGGAGGGGTTTGCTCTTCAATTTTAGCTTTATTTCGTCAAAATATGTAAATAATTTTGGGAGATATGGCGAATAGTATGTAGTATATAGTAACAATGGATAACAATATAATATATATGTAGAATGACATATGCTATATTGTTGAATAGTTTCCTAAGAACATATATATACCAAATAGGAGAGTTTTTAAAAAAATTGAAGAAATTAGTAGTTGAAGCCATACATTTTCCAGTTACAACGAGTGTCACGTGTTCTCATCAGCCGTGAGAGGGTTAACTATTTCTTCTAAAGCAACAGGTACTAGTTCATTTTTTTGTGCATTTTGTAGTAATTTGTGCATTTCTTTTCCGCTGATGATGTGTAGAACATTTAGTTAGCATATTTGGTTGAGATTTGGAAAAAATATACAGGGTGATGCAAAATTCAGCTTTGTAGTACAGAAAGTATAAATTGGTTTTCAAAATGTGAAGAAAGTGCATATATTAACGAATGCCCTGTATGTACTTCTGAATGGCACAGTAACATATTCCTCTTTTATCATTCCTTAACCATAGTATGGTGTGTCAAAGCCACATATAATGGAATCGAATCTGTTTTATTTTGAAAAAACTAAAAAAGAGAAACAAACGTTATAAGAGGAATTTTAATGTTTCTTCAAGGGCAAAGGACCCTTATCGCAACAGAACAAAATGGAGGGGTTTCCTCTTCAATTTTAGCTTTATTTCGTCAAAATATGTAAATAAGTTTGGGAGATATGGCGAATAGTATGTAGTATATAGTAACAATGATTAACAATATAATATACATGTAGAATGACATATGCTATATTGTTGAATAGTTGCCTAACAACATATATATAGCAAATAGGAAAGTTTTGAAAAAAATCGAAGAAATTAGTGGTTGAAGCCATACATTTTCCAGTTACAACGAGTGTCACGTGGTCTCATCAGCCGTGAGAGGGTTAACTATTTCTTCTAAAGCAACAGGTACTACGTTCATTTTTTAGTGCAGTTTGTAGTAATTTGTGCATTAGTTTCCCATGATGATGTGTAGAACATTTAGTTAGCATATTTGGTTGAGATTTGGAAACAATATACAGGGTGATGCAAAATTCAGCTTTGTAGTACAGAAAGTATAAATTGGTTTTCAAAATGTGAAGAAAGTGCATATATTAACGAATGCCCTGTATGTACTTCTGAATGGTACAGTAACATATTCCTCTTTTATCATTCGTTAACCACAGTATGGTGTGTCAAAGCCACATATAATGGAATCGAATCTGTTTTATTTTGAAAAAACTAAAAAACAGAAACAAACGTTATAAGAGGAATTTTAACGTTTCTTCAAGGGCAAAGGACCCTTTTCGCAACAGGACAAAATGGAGGGGTTTGCTCTTCAATTTTAGCTTTATTTCGTCAAAATATGTAAATAATTTTGGGAGATATGGCGAATAGTATGTAGTATATAGTAACAATGGATAACAATATAATATATATGTAGAATGACATATGCTATATTGTTGAATAGTTGCCTAACAACATATATATACCAAATAGGAAAGTTTTTAAAAAAATTGAAGAAATTAGTGGTTGAAGCCATACATTTTCCAGTTACAACGAGTGTCACGTGGTCTCATCAGCCGTGAGAGGGTTAACTATTTCTTCTAAAGAAACAGGTACTACGTTCATTTTTTAGTGCAATTTGTAGTAATTTGTGCATTTATTTTCCCACGATGATGTGTAGAACATTTAGTTGGCATATTTGGTTGAGATTTGGAAAAAATATACATTGTGATGCAAAATTCAACTTTGTAGTACAGAAAGTATAAATTGGTTTTCAAAATGTGAAGAAAGTGCATATATTAACGAATGCCCTGTATGTACTTCTGAATGGTACAGTAACATATTCCTCTTTTATTATTCATTAACCACAGTATGGTGTGTCAAAGCCACATATAATGGAATCGAATCTGTTTTATTTTGAAAAAACTAAAAAACAGAAACAAACGTTATAAGAGGAATTTTAATGTTTCTTCAAGGGCAAAGGACCTTTTTCGCAACAGGACAAAATGGAGGGGCTTGCTCTTCAATTTTAGCTTTATTTCGTCAAAATATGTAAATAATTTTGGGAGATATGGCGAATAGTATGTAGTATATAGTAACAATGGATAACAATATAATATATATGTAGAATGACATATGCTATATTGTTGAATAGTTGCCTAACAACATATATATACCAAATAGGAAAGTTTTTAAAAAAATTGAAGAAATTAGTGGTTGAAGCCATACATTTTCCAGTTACAACGAGTGTCACGTGGTCTCATCAGCCGTGAGAGGGTTAACTATTTCTTCTAAAGCAACAGGTACTACGTTCATTTTTTAGTGCAGTTTGTAGTAATTTGTGCATTTATTTTCCGCTGATGATGTGTAGAACATTTAGTTAGCATATTTGGTTGAGATTTGGAAAAAATATACAGGGTGATGCAAAATTCAGCTTTGTAGTACAGAAAGTATAAATTTGTTTTCAAAATGTGAAAAAAGTGCATATATTAACGAATGCTCTGTATGTACTTCTGAATGGCACAGTAACATATTCCTCTTTTATCATTCGTTAACCACAGTATGGTGTGTCAAAGCCACATATAATGGAATCGAATCTGTTTTATTTTGAAAAAAACTAAAAAACAGAAACAAACGTTATAAGAGGAATTTTAACGTTTCTTCAAGGGCAAAGGACCCTTTTCGCAACAGGACAAAATGGATGGGTTTCCTCTTCAATTTTAGCTTTATTTCGTCAAAATATGTAAATAACTTTGGGAGATATGGCGAATAATATGTAGTATATAGTAACAATGGATAACAATATAATATATATGTAGAATGACATATGCTATATTGTTGAATAGTTGCCTAACAACATATATATACCAAATAAAAGAGTTTTTAAAAAAATTGAAGAAATTAGTAGTTGAAGCCATACATTTTCCAGTTACAACGAGTGTCACGTGGTCTTATCAGCGGTGAGAGGGTTAACTATTTCTTCTAAAGCAACAGGTACTACGTTCATTTTTTTGTGCAGTTTGTAGTAATTTGTGCATTTATTTTCCCACGATGATGTGTAGAACATTTAGTTAGCATATTTGGTTGAGATTTGGAAAAAATATACAGGGTGATGCAAAATTCAGCTTTGTAGTACAGAAAGTATAAATTGGTTTTCAAAATGTGAAGAAAGTGCATATATTAACGAATGCCCTGTATGTACTTCTGAATGGCACAGTAACATATTCCTCTTTTATCATTCGTTAACCACAGTATGGTGTGTCAAAGCAACATATAATGGAATCGAATCTGTTTTATTTTGAAAAAAACTAAAAAACAGAAACAAACGTTATAAGAGGAATTTTAACGTTTCTTCAAGGGCAAAGGACCCTTTTCGCAACAGGACAAAATGGATGGGTTTCCTCTTCAATTTTAGCTTTATTTCGTCAAAATATGTAAATAACTTTGGGAGATATGGCGAATAGTATGTAGTATATAGTAACAATGGATAACAATATAATATATATGTAGAATGACATATGCTATATTGTTGAATAGTTGCCTAACAACATATATATACCAAATAAAAGAGTTTCTAAAAAAATTGAAGAAATTAGTAGTTGAAGCCATACATTTTCCAGTTACAACGAGTGTCACGTGGTCTCATCAGCCGTGAGAGGGTTAACTATTTCTTCTAAAGCAACAGGTACTACGTTCATTTTTTTGTGCAGTTTGTAGTAATTTGTGCATTTATTTTCCGCTGATGATGTGTAGAACATTTAGTTAGCATATTTGGTTGAGATTTGGAAAAAATATACAGGGTGATGCAAAATTCAGCTTTGTTGTACAGAAAGTATAAATTGGTTTTCAAAATGTGAAGAAAGTGCAAATATTAACGAATGCCCTGTACGTACTTCTGAATGGTACAGGAACATATTCCTCTTTTATCATTCGTTAACCACAGTATGGTGTGTCAAAGCCACATATAATGGAATCGAATCTGTTTTATTTTGAAAAAACTAAAAAAGAGAAACAATCGTTAGAAGAGGAATTTTAACGTTTCTTCAAAAGCAAAAGACCCTTATCGCAACAGGACAAAATGGAGGTTTTTCCTCTTCAATTTGAGAATTATTTCGTTAAAATATGTAAATAATTTTGGGAGATATGGCGAATAGTATGTAGTATATAGTAACAATGGATAACAATATAATATATATGTAGAATGACATATGCTATATTGTTGAATAGTTTCCTAAGAACATATATATACCAAATAGGAGAGTTTTTAAAAAAATTGAAGAAATTAGTAGTTGAAGCCATACATTTTCCAGTTACAACGAGTGTCACGTGGTCTCATCAGCCGTGAGAGGGTTAACTATTTCTTCTAAAGCAACAGGTACTACGTTCATTTTTTTGTGCAGTTTGTAGTAATTTGTGCATTTCTTTTCCGCTGATGATGTGTAGAACATTTAGTTAGCATATTTGGTTGAGATTTGGAAAAAATATACAGGGTGATGCAAAATTCAGCTTTGTAGTACAGAAAGTATAAATTGGTTTTCAAAATGTGAAGAAAGTGCATATATTAACGAATGCCCTGTATGTACTTCTGAATGGCACAGTAACATATTCCTCTTTTATCATTCGTTAACCACAGTATGGTGTGTCAAAGCAACATATAATGGAATCGAATCTGTTTTATTTTGAAAAAAACTAAAAAACAGAAACAAACGTTATAAGAGGAATTTTAACGTTTCTTCAAGGGCAAAGGACCCTTTTCGCAACAGGACAAAATGGAGGGGTTTCCTCTTCAATTTTAGCTTTATTTCGTCAAAATATGTAAATAACTTTGGGAGATATGGCGAATAATATGTAGTATATAGTAACAATGGATAACAATATAATATATATGTAGAATGACATATGCTATATTGTTGAATAGTTGCCTAACAACATATATATACCAAATAAAAGAGTTTTTAAAAAAATTGAAGAAATTAGTAGTTGAAGCCATACATTTTTCCAGTTACAACGAGTGTCACGTGGTCTTATCAGCGGTGAGAGGGTTAACTATTTCTTCTAAAGCAACAGGTACTACGTTCATTTTTTTGTGCAGTTTGTAGTAATTTGTGCATTTATTTTCCCACGATGATGTGTAGAACATTTAGTTAGCATATTTGGTTGAGATTTGGAAAAAATATACAGGGTGATGCAAAATTCAGCTTTGTAGTACAGAAAGTATAAATTGGTTTTCAAAATGTGAAGAAAGTGCATATATTAACGAATGCCCTGTATGTACTTCTGAATGGCACAGTAACATATTCCTCTTTTATCATTCGTTAACCACAGTATGGTGTGTCAAAGCAACATATAATGGAATCGAATCTGTTTTATTTTGAAAAAAACTAAAAACAGAAACAAACGTTATAAGAGGGAATTTTAACGTTTCTTCAAGGGCAAAGGACCCTTTTCGCAACAGGACAAAATGGATGGGTTTCCTCTTCAATTTTAGCTTTATTTCGTCAAAATATGTAAATAACTTTGGGAGATATGGCGAATAGTATGTAGTATATAGTAACAATGGATAACAATATAATATATATGTAGAATGACATATGCTATATTGTTGAATAGTTGCCTAACAACATATATATACCAAATAAAAGAGTTTCTAAAAAAATTGAAGAAATTAGTAGTTGAAGCCATACATTTTCCAGTTACAACGAGTGTCACGTGGTCTCATCAGCCGTGAGAGGGTTAACTATTTCTTCTAAAGCAACAGGTACTACGTTCATTTTTTTGTGCAGTTTGTAGTAATTTGTGCATTTATTTTCCGCTGATGATGTGTAGAACATTTAGTTAGCATATTTGGTTGAGATTGGAAAAAATATACAGGGTGATGCAAAATTCAGCTTTGTTGTACAGAAAGTATAAATTGGTTTCAAAATGTGAAGAAAGTGCAAATATTAACGAATGCCCTGTACGTACTTCTGAATGGTACAGGAACATATTCCTCTTTTATCATTCGTTAACCACAGTATGGTGTGTCAAAGCCACATATAATGGAATCGAATCTGTTTTATTTGAAAAAACTAAAAAGAGAAACAATCGTTAGAAGAGGAATTTTAACGTTTCTTCAAAAGCAAAAGACCCTTATCGCAACAGGACAAAATGGAGGTTTTTCCTCTTCAATTTGAGAATTATTTCGTTAAAATATGTAAATAATTTTGGGAGATATGGCGAATAGTATGTTAGTATATAGTAACAATGGATAACAATATAATATATATGTAGAATGACATATGCTATATTGTTGAATAGTTTCCTAAGAACATATATATACCAAATAGGAGAGTTTTTAAAAAAATTGAAGAAATTAGTAGTTGAAGCCATACATTTTCCAGTTACAACGAGTGTCACGTGGTCTCATCAGCCGTGAGAGGGTTAACTATTTCTTCTAAAGCAACAGGTACTACGTTCATTTTTTTGTGCAGTTTGTAGTAATTTGTGCATTTCTTTTCCGCTGATGATGTGTAGAACATTTAGTTAGCATATTTGGTTGAGATTTGGAAAAAATATACAGGGTGATGCAAAATTCAGCTTTGTAGTACAGAAAGTATAAATTGGTTTTCAAATGTGAAGAAAGTGCATATATTAACGAATGCCCTGTATGTACTTCTGAATGGCACAGTAACATATTCCTCTTTTATCATTCGTTAACCACAGTATGGTGTGTGTCAAAGCAACATATAATGGAATCGAATCTGTTTTATTTTGAAAAAAACTAAAAAACAGAAACAAACGTTATAAGAGGAATTTTAACGTTTCTTCAAGGGCAAAGGACCCTTTTCGCAACAGGACAAAATGGATGGGTTTCCTCTTCAATTTTAGCTTTATTTCGTCAAAATATGTAAATAACTTTGGGAGATATGGCGAATAATATGTAGTATATAGTAACAATGGATAACAATATAATATATATGTAGAATGACATATGCTATATTGTTGAATAGTTGCCTAACAACATATATATACCAAATAAAAGAGTTTTTAAAAAAATTGAAGAAATTAGTAGTTGAAGCCATACATTTTCCAGTTACAACGAGTGTCACGTGGTCTTATCAGCGGTGAGAGGGTTAACTATTTCTTCTAAAGCAACAGGTACTACGTTCATTTTTTTGTGCAGTTTGTAGTAATTTGTGCATTTATTTTCCCACGATGATGTGTAGAACATTTAGTTAGCATATTTGGTTGAGATTTGGAAAAAATATACAGGGTGATGCAAAATTCAGCTTTGTAGTACAGAAAGTATAAATTGGTTTTCAAAATGTGAAGAAAGTGCATATATTAACGAATGCCCTGTATGTACTTCTGAATGGCACAGTAACATATTCCTCTTTTATCATTCGTTAACCACAGTATGGTGTGTCAAAGCAACATATAATGGAATCGAATCTGTTTTATTTTGAAAAAACTAAAAAAGAGAAACAATCGTTAGAAGAGGAATTTTAACGTTTCTTCCAAAACAAAAGACCCTTATCGCAACAGGACAAAATGGAGGTTTTTCCTCTTCAATTTGAGAATTATTTCGTTAAAATATGTAAATAATTTTGGGAGATATGGCGAATAGTATGTAGTATATAGTAACAATGGATAACAATATAATATATATGTAGAATGACATATGCTATATTGTTGAATAGTTTCCTAAGAACATATATATACCAAATAGGAGAGTTTTTAAAAAAATTGAAGAAATTAGTAGTTGAAGCCATACATTTTCCAGTTACAACGAGTGTCACGTGGTCTCATCAGCCGTGAGAGTGTTAACTATTTCTTCTAAAGCAACAGGTACTACGTTCATTTTTTTGTGCAGTTTGTAGTAATTTGTGCATTTATTTTCCGCTGATGATGTGTAGAACATTTAGTTAGCATATTTGGTTGAGATTTGGAAAAAATATACAGGGTGATGCAAAATTCAGCTTTGTAGTACAGAAAGTATAAATTGGTTTTCAAAATGTGAAGAAAGTGCATATATTAACGAATGCCCTGTATGTACTTCTGAATGGCACAGTAACATATTCCTCTTTTATCATTCGTTAACCACAGTATGGTGTGTCAAAGCAACATATAATGGAATCGAATCTGTTTTATTTTGAAAAAAACTAAAAAACAGAAACAAACGTTATAAGAGGAATTTTAACGTTTCTTCAAGGGCAAAGGACCCTTTTCGCAACAGGACAAAATGGAGGGGTTTGCTCTTCAATTTTAGCTTTATTTCGTCAAAATATGTAAATAAGTTTGGGAGATATGGCGAATAGTATGTAGTATATAGTAACAATGGATAACAATATAATATATATGTAGAATGACATATGCTATATTGTTGAATAGTTGCCTAACAACATATATATACCAAATAGGAGAGTTTTTAAAAAAATTGAAGAAATTAGTGGTTGAAACCATACATTTTCCAGTTACAACGAGTGTCACGTGGTCTCATCAGCCGTGAGAGGGTTAACTATTTCTTCTAAAGAAACAGGTACTACGTTCATTTTTTAGCGCAATTTGTAGTAATTTGTGCATTTATTTTCCCACGATGATGTGTAGAACATTTAGTTAGCATATTTGGTTGAGATTTGGAAAAAATATACAGGGTGATGCAAAATTCAACTTTGTAGTACAGAAAGTATAAATTGGTTTTCAAAATGTGTTGAAAGTGCATATATTAACGAATGCCCTGTATGTACTTCTGAATGGTACAGTAACATATTCCTCTTTTATTATTCGTTAACCACAGTATGGTGTGTCAAAGCCACATATAATGGAATCGAATCTGTTTTATTTTGAAAAAACTAAAAAACAGAAACAAACGTTATAAGAGGAATTTTAATGTTTCTTCAAGGGCAAAGGACCCTTTTCGCAACAGGACAAAATGGAGGGGTTTGCTCTTCAATTTTAGCTTTATTTCGTCAAAATATGTAAATAATTTTGGGAGATATGGCGAATAGTATGTAGTATATAGTAACAATGGATAACAATATAATATATATGTAGAATGACATATGCTATATTGTTGAATAGTTGCCTAACAACATATATATACCAAATAGGAAAGTTTTTAAAAAAATTGAAGAAATTAGTGGTTGAAGCCATACATTTTCCAGTTACAACGAGTGTCACGTGGTCTCATCAGCCGTGAGAGGGTTAACTATTTCTTCTAAAGCAACAGGTACTACGTTCATTTTTTTGTGCAGTTTGTAGTAATTTGTGCATTTATTTTCCGCTGATGATGTGTAGAACATTTAGTTAGCATATTTGGTTGAGATTTGGAAAAAATATACAGGGTGATGCAAAATTCAGCTTTGTAGTACAGAAAGTATAAATTTGTTTTCAAAATGTGAAAAAAGTGCATATATTAACGAATGCTCTGTATGTACTTCTGAATGGCACAGTAACATATTCCTCTTTTATCATTCGTTAACCACAGTATGGTGTGTCAAAGCCACATATAATGGAATCGAATCTGTTTTATTTTGAAAAAAACTAAAAAACAGAAACAAACGTTATAAGAGGAATTTTAACGTTTCTTCAAGGGCAAAGGACCCTTTTCGCAACAGGACAAAATGGATGGGTTTCCTCTTCAATTTTAGCTTTATTTCGTCAAAATATGTAAATAACTTTGGGAGATATGGCGAATAGTATGTAGTATATAGTAACAATGGATAACAATATAATATATATGTAGAATGACATATGCTATATTGTTGAATAGTTGCCTAACAACATATATATACCAAATAAAAGAGTTTCTAAAAAAATTGAAGAAATTAGTAGTTGAAGCCATACATTTTCCAGTTACAACGAGTGTCACGTGGTCTCATCAGCCGTGAGAGGGTTAACTATTTCTTCTAAAGCAACAGGTACTACGTTCATTTTTTTGTGCAGTTTGTAGTAATTTGTGCATTTATTTTCCGCTGATGATGTGTAGAACATTTAGTTAGCATATTTGGTTGAGATTTGGAAAAAATATACAGGGTGATGCAAAATTCAGCTTTGTTGTACAGAAAGTATAAATTGGTTTTCAAAATGTGAAGAAAGTGCAAATATTAACGAATGCCCTGTACGTACTTCTGAATGGTACAGGAACATATTCCTCTTTTATCATTCGTTAACCACAGTATGGTGTGTCAAAGCCACATATAATGGAATCGAATCTGTTTTATTTTGAAAAAACTAAAAAAGAGAAACAATCGTTAGAAGAGGAATTTTAACGTTTCTTCAAAAGCAAAAGACCCTTATCGCAACAGGACAAAATGGAGGTTTTTCCTCTTCAATTTGAGAATTATTTCGTTAAAATATGTAAATAATTTTGGGAGATATGGCGAATAGTATGTAGTATATAGTAACAATGGATAACAATATAATATATATGTAGAATGACATATGCTATATTGTTGAATAGTTTCCTAAGAACATATATATACCAAATAGGAGAGTTTTTAAAAAAATTGAAGAAATTAGTAGTTGAAGCCATACATTTTCCAGTTACAACGAGTGTCACGTGGTCTCATCAGCCGTGAGAGGGTTAACTATTTCTTCTAAAGCAACAGGTACTACGTTCATTTTTTTGTGCAGTTTGTAGTAATTTGTGCATTTCTTTTCCGCTGATGATGTGTAGAACATTTAGTTAGCATATTTGGTTGAGATTTGGAAAAAATATACAGGGTGATGCAAAATTCAGCTTTGTAGTACAGAAAGTATAAATTGGTTTTCAAAATGTGAAGAAAGTGCATATATTAACGAATGCCCTGTATGTACTTCTGAATGGCACAGTAACATATTCCTCTTTTATCATTCGTTAACCACAGTATGGTGTGTCAAAGCAACATATAATGGAATCGAATCTGTTTTATTTTGAAAAAAACTAAAAAACAGAAACAAACGTTATAAGAGGAATTTTAACGTTTCTTCAAGGGCAAAGGACCCTTTTCGCAACAGGACAAAATGGATGGGTTTCCTCTTCAATTTGAGCTTTATTTCGTCAAAATATGTAAATAACTTTGGGAGATATGGCGAATAGTATGTAGTATATAGTAACAATGGATAACAATATAATATATATGTAGAATGACATATGCTATATTGTTGAATAGTTGCCTAACAACATATATATACCAAATAGGAAAGTTTTTAAAAAAATTGAAGAAATTAGTGGTTGAAGCCATACATTTTCCAGTTACAACGAGTGTCACGTGGTCTCATCAGCCGTGAGAGGGTTAACTATTTCTTCTAAAGAAACAGGTACTACGTTCATTTTTTAGTGCAATTTGTAGTAATTTGTGCATTTATTTTCCGACGATAATGTGTAGAACATTTAGTTTGCATATTTGGTTGAGATTTGGAAAAAATATACAGGGTGATGCAAAATTCAGCTTTGTAGTACAGAAAGTATAAATTGGTTTTCAAAATGTGAAGAAAGTGCATATATTAACGAATGCCCTGTACGTACTTCTGAATGGTACAGTAACATATTCCTCTTTTATCATTCGTTAACCACAGTATGGTGTGTCAAAGCCACATATAATGGAATCGAATCTGTTTTATTTTGAAAAAACTAAAAAAGAGAAACAATCGTTAGAAGAGGAATTTTAACGTTTCTTCAAAAGCAAAAGACCCTTATCGCAACAGGACAAAATGGAGGTTTTTCCTCTTCAATTTGAGAATTATTTCGTTAAAATATGTAAATAATTTTGGGAGATATGGCGAATAGTATGTAGTATATAGTAACAATGGATAACAATATAATATATATGTAGAATGACATATGCTATATTGTTGAATAGTTTCCTAAGAACATATATATACCAAATAGGAGAGTTTTTAAAAAAATTGCAGAAATTAGTGGTTGAAGCCATACATTTTCCAGTTACAACGAGTGTCACGTGGTCTCATCAGCCGTGAGAGGGTTAACTATTTCTTCTAAAGCAACAGGTACTAGTTCATTTTTTGTGCATTTTGTAGTAATTTGTGCATTTGTTTTCCGCTGATGATGTGTAGAACATTTAGTTAGCATATTTGGTTGAGATTTGGAAAAAATATACAGGGTGATGCAAAATTCAGCTTTGTAGTACAGAAAGTATAAATTGGTTTTCAAAATGTGAAGAAAGTGCATATATTAACGAATGCCCTGTATGTATAAATACTTCTGAATGGCACAGTAACATATTCCTCTTTTATCATTCCTTAACCATAGTATGGTGTGTCAAAGCCACATATAATGGAATCGAATCTGTTTTATTTTGAAAAAACTAAAAAAGAGAAACAAACGTTATAAGAGGAATTTTAATGTTTCTTCAAGGGCAAAGGACCCTTATCGCAACAGAACAAAATGGAGGGGTTTCCTCTTCAATTTTAGCTTTATTTCGTCAAAATATGTAAATAAGTTTGGGAGATATGGCGAATAGTATGTAGTATATAGTAACAATGGATAACAATATAATATATATGTAGAATGACATATGCTATATTGTTGAATAGTTTCCTAAGAACATATATATACCAAATAGGAGAGTTTTTAAAAAAA
The DNA here is from genome assembly GCF_964235325.1 of Thermobia domestica. Classification (NCBI taxonomy): domain Eukaryota; kingdom Metazoa; phylum Arthropoda; class Insecta; order Zygentoma; family Lepismatidae; genus Thermobia; species Thermobia domestica. The sequence continues at coordinate 61,129 of NW_027656603.1, forward strand.
TTGAAGAAATTAGTAGTTGAAGCCATACATTTTCCAGTTACAACGAGTGTCACGTGGTCTCATCAGCCGTGAGAGGGTTAACTATTTCTTCTAAAGCAACAGGTACTACGTTCATTTTTTTGTGCAGTTTGTAGTAATTTGTGCATTTATTTTCCGCTGATGATGTGTAGAACATTTAGTTAGCATATTTGGTTGAGATTTGGAAAAAATATACAGGGTGATGCAAAATTCAGCTTTGTAGTACAGAAAGTATAAATTGGTTTTCAAAATGTGAAGAAAGTGCATATATTAACGAATGCCCTGTATGTACTTCTGAATGGCACAGTAACATATTCCTCTTTTATCATTCGTTAACCACAGTATGGTGTGTCAAAGCAACATATAATGGAATCGAATCTGTTTTATTTTGAAAAAAACTAAAAAACAGAAACAAACGTTATAAGAGGAATTTTAACGTTTCTTCAAGGGCAAAGGACCCTTTTCGCAACAGGACAAAATGGAGGGGTTTGCTCTTCAATTTTAGCTTTATTTCGTCAAAATATGTAAATAATTTTGGGAGATATGGCGAATAGTATGTAGTATATAGTAACAATGGATAACAATATAATATATATGTAGAATGACATATGCTATATTGTTGAATAGTTGCCTAACAACATATATATACCAAATAGGAGAGTTTTTAAAAAAATTGAAGAAATTAGTGGTTGAAACCATACATTTTCCAGTTACAACGAGTGTCACGTGGTCTCATCAGCCGTGAGAGGGTTAACTATTTCTTCTAAAGAAACAGGTACTACGTTCATTTTTTAGCGCAATTTGTAGTAATTTGTGCATTTATTTTCCCACGATGATGTGTAGAACATTTAGTTAGCATATTTGGTTGAGATTTGGAAAAAATATACAGGGTGATGCAAAATTCAACTTTGTAGTACAGAAAGTATAAATTGGTTTTCAAAATGTGAAGAAAGTGCATATATTAACGAATGCCCTGTATGTACTTCTGAATGGTACAGTAACATATTCCTCTTTTATTATTCGTTAACCACAGTATGGTGTGTCAAAGCCACATATAATGGAATCGAATCTGTTTTATTTTGAAAAAACTAAAAAACAGAAACAAACGTTATAAGAGGAATTTTAATGTTTCTTCAAGGGCAAAGGACACTTTTCGCAACAGGACAAAATGGAGGGGTTTGCTCTTCAATTTTAGCTTTATTTCGTCAAAATATGTAAATAATTTTGGGAGATATGGCGAATAGTATGTAGTATATAGTAACAATGGATAACAATATAATATATATGTAGAATGACATATGCTATATTGTTGAATAGTTGCCTAACAACATATATATACCAAATAGGAAAGTTTTTAAAAAAATTGAAGAAATTAGTGGTTGAAGCCATACATTTTCCAGTTACAACGAGTGTCACGTGGTCTCATCAGCCGTGAGAGGGTTAACTATTTCTTCTAAAGCAACAGGTACTACGTTCATTTTTTTGTGCAGTTTGTAGTAATTTGTGCATTTATTTTCCGCTGATGATGTGTAGAACATTTAGTTAGCATATTTGGTTGAGATTTGGAAAAAATATACAGGGTGATGCAAAATTCAGCTTTGTAGTACAGAAAGTATAAATTTGTTTTCAAAATGTGAAAAAAGTGCATATATTAACGAATGCTCTGTATGTACTTCTGAATGGCACAGTAACATATTCCTCTTTTATCATTCGTTAACCACAGTATGGTGTGTCAAAGCCACATATAATGGAATCGAATCTGTTTTATTTTGAAAAAAACTAAAAAACAGAAACAAACGTTATAAGAGGAATTTTAACGTTTCTTCAAGGGCAAAGGACCCTTTTCGCAACAGGACAAAATGGATGGGTTTCCTCTTCAATTTTAGCTTTATTTCGTCAAAATATGTAAATAACTTTGGGAGATATGGCGAATAGTATGTAGTATATAGTAACAATGGATAACAATATAATATATATGTAGAATGACATATGCTATATTGTTGAATAGTTGCCTAACAACATATATATACCAAATAAAAGAGTTTCTAAAAAAATTGAAGAAATTAGTAGTTGAAGCCATACATTTTCCAGTTACAACGAGTGTCACGTGGTCTCATCAGCCGTGAGAGGGTTAACTATTTCTTCTAAAGCAACAGGTACTACGTTCATTTTTTTGTGCAGTTTGTAGTAATTTGTGCATTTATTTTCCGCTGATGATGTGTAGAACATTTAGTTAGCATATTTGGTTGAGATTTGGAAAAAATATACAGGGTGATGCAAAATTCAGCTTTGTTGTACAGAAAGTATAAATTGGTTTTCAAAATGTGAAGAAAGTGCAAATATTAACGAATGCCCTGTACGTACTTCTGAATGGTACAGGAACATATTCCTCTTTTATCATTCGTTAACCACAGTATGGTGTGTCAAAGCCACATATAATGGAATCGAATCTGTTTTATTTTGAAAAAACTAAAAAAGAGAAACAATCGTTAGAAGAGGAATTTTAACGTTTCTTCAAAAGCAAAAGACCCTTATCGCAACAGGACAAAATGGAGGTTTTTCCTCTTCAATTTGAGAATTATTTCGTTAAAATATGTAAATAATTTTGGGAGATATGGCGAATAGTATGTAGTATATAGTAACAATGGATAACAATATAATATATATGTAGAATGACATATGCTATATTGTTGAATAGTTTCCTAAGAACATATATATATACCAAATAGGAGAGTTTTTAAAAAAATTGAAGAAATTAGTAGTTGAAGCCGTACATTTTCTAGTTACAACGAGTGTCACGTGGTCTCATCAGCCGTGAGAGGGTTAACTATTTCTTCTAAAGCAACAGGTACTACGTTCATTTTTTTGTGCAGTTTGTAGTAATTTGTGCATTTCTTTTCCGCTGATGATGTGTAGAACATTTAGTTAGCATATTTGGTTGAGATTTGGAAAAAATATACAGGGTGATGCAAAATTCAGCTTTGTAGTACAGAAAGTATAAATTGGTTTTCAAAATGTGAAGAAAGTGCATATATTAACGAATGCCCTGTATGTACTTCTGAATGGCACAGTAACATATTCCTCTTTTATCATTCGTTAACCACAGTATGGTGTGTCAATGCAACATATAATGGAATCGAATCTGTTTTATTTTGAAAAAAACTAAAAAACAGAAACAAACGTTATAAGAGGAATTTTAACGTTTCTTCAAGGGCAAAGGACCCTTTTCGCAACAGGACAAAATGGATGGGTTTCCTCTTCAATTTGAGCTTTATTTCGTCAAAATATGTAAATAACTTTGGGAGATATGGCGAATAGTATGTAGTATATAGTAACAATGGATAACAATATAATATATATGTAGAATGACATATGCTATATTGTTGAATAGTTGCCTAACAACATATATATACCAAATAGGAAAGTTTTTAAAAAAATTGAAGAAATTAGTGGTTGAAGCCATACATTTTCCAGTTACAACGAGTGTCACGTGGTCTCATCAGCCGTGAGAGGGTTAACTATTTCTTCTAAAGAAACAGGTACTACGTTCATTTTTTAGTGCAATTTGTAGTAATTTGTGCATTTATTTTCCGACGATGATGTGTAGAACATTTAGTTTGCATATTTGGTTGAGATTTGGAAAAAATATACAGGGTGATGCAAAATTCAGCTTTGTAGTACAGAAAGTATAAATTGGTTTTCAAAATGTGAAGAAAGTGCATATATTAACGAATGCCCTGTACGTACTTCTGAATGGTACAGTAACATATTCCTCTTTTATCATTCGTTAACCACAGTATGGTGTGTCAAAGCCACATATAATGGAATCGAATCTGTTTTATTTTGAAAAAACTAAAAAAGAGAAACAATCGTTAGAAGAGGAATTTTAACGTTTCTTCAAAAGCAAAAGACCCTTATCGCAACAGGACAAAATGGAGGTTTTTCCTCTTCAATTTGAGAATTATTTCGTTAAAATATGTAAATAATTTTGGGAGATATGGCGAATAGTATGTAGTATATAGTAACAATGGATAACAATATAATATATATGTAGAATGACATATGCTATATTGTTGAATAGTTTCCTAAGAACATATATATACCAAATAGGAGAGTTTTTAAAAAAATTGAAGAAATTAGTGGTTGAAGCCATACATTTTCCAGTTACAACGAGTGTCACGTGGTCTCATCAGCCGTGAGAGGGTTAACTATTTCTTCTAAGGCAACAGGTACTAGTTCATTTTTTGTGCATTTTGTAGTAATTTGTGCATTTCTTTTCCGCTGATGATGTGTAGAACATTTAGTTAGCATATTTGGTTGAGATTTGGAAAAAATATACAGGGTGATGCAAAATTCAGCTTTGTAGTACAGAAAGTATAAATTGGTTTTCAAAATGTGAAGAAAGTGCATATATTAACGAATGCCCTGTATGTATAAATACTTCTGAATGGCACAGTAACATATTCCTCTTTTATCATTCCTTAACCATAGTATGGTGTGTCAAAGCCACATATAATGGAATCGAATCTGTTTTATTTTGAAAAAACTAAAAAAGAGAAACAAACGTTATAAGAGGAATTTTAATGTTTCTTCAAGGGCAAAGGACCCTTATCGCAACAGAACAAAATGGAGGGGTTTCCTCTTCAATTTTAGCTTTATTTCGTCAAAATATGTAAATAAGTTTGGGAGATATGGCGAATAGTATGTAGTATATAGTAACAATGGATAACAATATAATATATATGTAGAATGACATATGCTATATTGTTGAATAGTTTCCTAACAACATATATATACCAAATAGGAGAGTTTTTTAAAAAAAATTGAAGAAATTAGTGGTTGAAGCCATACATTTTCCAGTTACAACGAGTGTCACGTGGTCTCATCAGCCGTGAGAGGGTTAACTATTTCTTCTAAAGAAACAGGTACTACGTTCATTTTTTAGTGCAATTTGTAGTAATTTGTGCATTTATTTTCCCACGATGATGTGTAGAACATTTAGTTAGCATATTTGGTTGAGATTTGGAAAAAATATACAGGGTGATGCAAAATTCAACTTTGTAGTACAGAAAGTATAAATTGGTTTTCAAAATGTGAAGAAAGTGCATATATTAACGAATGCCCTGTATGTACTTCTGAATGGTACAGTAACATATTCCTCTTTTATTATTCGTTAACCACAGTATGGTGTGTCAAAGCCACATATAATGGAATCGAATCTGTTTTATTTTGAAAAAACTAAAAAACAGAAACAAACGTTATAAGAGGAATTTTAATGTTTCTTCAAGGGCAAAGGACCCTTTTCGCAACAGAACAAAATGGAGGGGTTTGCTCTTCAATTTTAGCTTTATTTCGTCAAAATATGTAAATAATTTTGGGAGATATGGCGAATAGTATGTAGTATATAGTAACAATGGATAACAATATAATATATATGTAGAATGACATATGCTATATTGTTGAATAGTTGCCTAACAACATATATATACCAAATAGGAAAGTTTTTAAAAAAATTGAAGAAATTAGTGGTTGAAGCCATACATTTTCCAGTTACAACGAGTGTCACGTGGTCTCATCAGCCGTGAGAGGGTTAACTATTTCTTCTAAAGCAACAGGTACTACGTTCATTTTTTTGTGCAGTTTGTAGTAATTTGTGCATTTATTTTCCGCTGATGATGTGTAGAACATTTAGTTAGCATATTTGGTTGAGATTTGGAAAAAATATACAGGGTGATGCAAAATTCAGCTTTGTAGTACAGAAAGTATAAATTTGTTTTCAAAATGTGAAAAAAGTGCATATATTAACGAATGCTCTGTATGTACTTCTGAATGGCACAGTAACATATTCCTCTTTTATCATTCGTTAACCACAGTATGGTGTGTCAAAGCCACATATAATGGAATCGAATCTGTTTTATTTTGAAAAAAACTAAAAAACAGAAACAAACGTTATAAGAGGAATTTTAACGTTTCTTCAAGGGCAAAGGACCCTTTTCGCAACAGGACAAAATGGATGGGTTTCCTCTTCAATTTTAGCTTTATTTCGTCAAAATATGTAAATAAGTTTGGGAGATATGGCGAATAGTATGTAGTATATAGTAACAATGGATAACAATATAATATATATGTAGAATGACATATGCTATATTGTTGAATAGTTGCCTAACAACATATATATACCAAATAAAAGAGTTTCTAAAAAAATTGAAGAAATTAGTAGTTGAAGCCATACATTTTCCAGTTACAACGAGTGTCACGTGGTCTCATCAGCCGTGAGAGGGTTAACTATTTCTTCTAAAGCAACAGGTACTACGTTCATTTTTTTGTGCGGTTTGTAGTAATTTGTGCATTTATTTTCCGCTGATGATGTGTAGAACATTTAGTTAGCATATTTGGTTGAGATTTGGAAAAAATATACAGGGTGATGCAAAATTCAGCTTTGTTGTACAGAAAGTATAAATTGGTTTTCAAAATGTGAAGAAAGTGCAAATATTAACGAATGCCCTGTACGTACTTCTGAATGGTACAGGAACATATTCCTCTTTTATCATTCGTTAACCACAGTATGGTGTGTCAAAGCCACATATAATGGAATCGAATCTGTTTTATTTTGAAAAAACTAAAAAAGAGAAACAATCGTTAGAAGAGGAATTTTAACGTTTCTTCAAAAGCAAAAGACCCTTATCGCAACAGGACAAAATGGAGGTTTTTCCTCTTCAATTTGAGAATTATTTCGTTAAAATATGTAAATAATTTTGGGAGATATGGCGAATAGTATGTAGTATATAGTAACAATGGATAACAATATAATATATATGTAGAATGACATATGCTATATTGTTGAATAGTTTCCTAAGAACATATATATACCAAATAGGAGAGTTTTTAAAAAAATTGAAGAAATTAGTAGTTGAAGCCATACATTTTCCAGTTACAACGAGTGTCACGTGGTCTCATCAGCCGTGAGAGGGTTAACTATTTCTTCTAAAGCAACAGGTACTACGTTCATTTTTTTGTGCAGTTTGTAGTAATTTGTGCATTTCTTTTCCGCTGATGATGTGTAGAACATTTAGTTAGCATATTTGGTTGAGATTTGGAAAAAATATACAGGGTGATGCAAAATTCAGCTTTGTAGTACAGAAAGTATAAATTGGTTTTCAAAATGTGAAGAAAGTGCATATATTAACGAATGCCCTGTATGTACTTCTGAATGGCACAGTAACATATTCCTCTTTTATCATTCGTTAACCACAGTATGGTGTGTCAAAGCAACATATAATGGAATCGAATCTGTTTTATTTTGAAAAAAACTAAAAAACAGAAACAAACGTTATAAGAGGAATTTTAACGTTTCTTCAAGGGCAAAGGACCCTTTTCGCAACAAGACAAAATGGATGGGTTTCCTCTTCAATTTGAGCTTTATTTCGTCAAAATATGTAAATAACTTTGGGAGATATGGCGAATAGTATGTAGTATATAGTAACAATGGATAACAATATAATATATATGTAGAATGACATATGCTATATTGTTGAATAGTTGCCTAACAACATATATATACCAAATAGGAAAGTTTTTTAAAAAAAATTGAAGAAATTAGTGGTTGAAGCCATACATTTTCCAGTTACAACGAGTGTCACGTGGTCTCATCAGCCGTGAGAGGGTTAACTATTTCTTCTAAAGAAACAGGTACTACGTTCATTTTTTAGTGCAATTTGTAGTAATTTGTGCATTTATTTTCCGACGATGATGTGTAGAACATTTAGTTTGCATATTTGGTTGAGATTTGGAAAAAATATACAGGGTGATGCAAAATTCAGCTTTGTAGTACAGAAAGTATAAATTGGTTTTCAAAATGTGAAGAAAGTGCATATATTAACGAATGCCCTGTACGTACTTCTGAATGGTACAGTAACATATTCCTCTTTTATCATTCGTTAACCACAGTATGGTGTGTCAAAGCCACATATAATGGAATCGAATCTGTTTTATTTTGAAAAAACTAAAAAAGAGAAACAATCGTTAGAAGAGGAATTTTAACGTTTCTTCAAAAGCAAAAGACCCTTATCGCAACAGGACAAAATGGAGGTTTTTCCTCTTCAATTTGAGAATTATTTCGTTAAAATATGTAAATAATTTTGGGAGATATGGCGAATAGTATGTAGTATATAGTAACAATGGATAACAATATAATATATATGTAGAATGACATATGCTATATTGTTGAATAGTTTCCTAAGAACATATATATACCAAATAGGAGAGTTTTTAAAAAAATTGAAGAAATTAGTGGTTGAAGCCATACATTTTCCAGTTACAACGAGTGTCACGTGGTCTCATCAGCCGTGAGAGGGTTAACTATTTCTTCTAAAGCAACAGGTACTAGTTCATTTTTTGTGCATTTTGTAGTAATTTGTGCATTTCTTTTCCGCTGATGATGTGTAGAACATTTAGTTAGCATATTTGGTTGAGATTTGGAAAAAATATACAGGGTGATGCAAAATTCAGCTTTGTAGTACAGAAAGTATAAATTGGTTTTCAAAATGTGAAGAAAGTGCATATATTAACGAATGCCCTGTATGTATAAATACTTCTGAATGGCACAGTAACATATTCCTCTTTTATCATTCCTTAACCATAGTATGGTGTGTCAAAGCCACATATAATGGAATCGAATCTGTTTTATTTTGAAAAAACTAAAAAAGAGAAACAAACGTTATAAGAGGAATTTTAATGTTTCTTCAAGGGCAAAGGACCCTTATCGCAACAGAACAAAATGGAGGGGTTTCCTCTTCAATTTTAGCTTTATTTCGTCAAAATATGTAAATAAGTTTGGGAGATATGGCGAATAGTATGTAGTATATAGTAACAATGGATAACAATATAATATATATGTAGAATGACATATGCTATATTGTTGAATAGTTTCCTAACAACATATATATACCAAATAGGAGAGTTTTTTAAAAAAAATTGAAGAAATTAGTGGTTGAAGCCATACATTTTCCAGTTACAACGAGTGTCACGTGGTCTCATCAGCCGTGAGAGGGTTAACTATTTCTTCTAAAGAAACAGGTACTACGTTCATTTTTTAGTGCAATTTGTAGTAATTTGTGCATTTATTTTCCCACGATGATGTGTAGAACATTTAGTTAGCATATTTGGTTGAGATTTGGAAAAAATATACAGGGTGATGCAAAATTCAACTTTGTAGTACAGAAAGTATAAATTGGTTTTCAAAATGTGAAGAAAGTGCATATATTAACGAATGCCCTGTATGTACTTCTGAATGGTACAGTAACATATTCCTCTTTTATTATTCGTTAACCACAGTATGGTGTGTCAAAGCCACATATAATGGAATCGAATCTGTTTTATTTTGAAAAAACTAAAAAACAGAAACAAACGTTATAAGAGGAATTTTAATGTTTCTTCAAGGGCAAAGGACCCTTTTCGCAACAGAACAAAATGGAGGGGTTTGCTCTTCAATTTTAGCTTTATTTCGTCAAAATATGTAAATAATTTTGGGAGATATGGCGAATAGTATGTAGTATATAGTAACAATGGATAACAATATAATATATATGTAGAATGACATATGCTATATTGTTGAATAGTTGCCTAACAACATATATATACCAAATAGGAAAGTTTTTAAAAAAATTGAAGAAATTAGTGGTTGAAGCCATACATTTTCCAGTTACAACGAGTGTCACGTGGTCTCATCAGCCGTGAGAGGGTTAACTATTTCTTCTAAAGCAACAGGTACTACGTTCATTTTTTTGTGCAGTTTGTAGTAATTTGTGCATTTATTTTCCGCTGATGATGTGTAGAACATTTAGTTAGCATATTTGGTTGAGATTTGGAAAAAATATACAGGGTGATGCAAAATTCAGCTTTGTAGTACAGAAAGTATAAATTTGTTTTCAAAATGTGAAAAAAGTGCATATATTAACGAATGCTCTGTATGTACTTCTGAATGGCACAGTAACATATTCCTCTTTTATCATTCGTTAACCACAGTATGGTGTGTCAAAGCCACATATAATGGAATCGAATCTGTTTTATTTTGAAAAAAACTAAAAAACAGAAACAAACGTTAAAAGAGGAATTTTAACGTTTCTTCAAGGGCAAAGGACCCTTTTCGCAACAGGACAAAATGGATGGGTTTCCTCTTCAATTTTAGCTTTATTTCGTCAAAATATGTAAATAACTTTGGGAGATATGGCGAATAGTATGTAGTATATTGTAACAATGGATAACAATATAATATATATGTAGAATGACATATGCTATATTGTTGAATAGTTGCCTAACAACATATATATACCAAATAAAAGAGTTTCTAAAAAAATTGAAGAAATTAGTAGTTGAAGCCATACATTTTCCAGTTACAACGAGTGTCACGTGGTCTCATCAGCCGTGAGAGGGTTAACTATTTCTTCTAAAGCAACAGGTACTACGTTCATTTTTTTGTGCAGTTTGTAGTAATTTGTGCATTTATTTTCCGCTGATGATGTGTAGAACATTTAGTTAGCATATTTGGTTGAGATTTGGAAAAAATATACAGGGTGATGCAAAATTCAGCTTTGTTGTACAGAAAGTATAAATTGGTTTTCAAAATGTGAAGAAAGTGCAAATATTAACGAATGCCCTGTACGTACTTCTGAGTGGTACAGTAACATATTCCTCTTTTATCATTCGTTAACCACAGTATGGTGTGTCAAAGCCACATATAATGGAATCGAATCTGTTTTATTTTGAAAAAACTAAAAAAGAGAAACAATCGTTAGAAGAGGAATTTTAACGTTTCTTCAAAAGCAAAAGACCCTTATCGCAACAGGACAAAATGGAGGTTTTTCCTCTTCAATTTGAGAATTATTTCGTTAAAATATGTAAATAATTTTGGGAGATATGGCGAATAGTATGTAGTATATAGTAACAATGGATAACAATATAATATATATGTAGAATGACATATGCTATATTGTTGAATAGTTTCCTAAGAACATATATATACCAAATAGGAGAGTTTTTAAAAAAATTGAAGAAATTAGTAGTTGAAGCCATACATTTTCCAGTTACAACGAGTGTCACGTGGTCTCATCAGCCGTGAGAGGGTTAACTATTTCTTCTAAAGCAACAGGTACTACGTTCATTTTTTTGTGCAGTTTGTAGTAATTTGTGCATTTCTTTTCCGCTGATGATGTGTAGAACATTTAGTTAGCATATTTGGTTGAGATTTGGAAAAAATATACAGGGTGATGCAAAATTCAGCTTTGTAGTACAGAAAGTATAAATTGGTTTTCAAAATGTGAAGAAAGTGCATATATTAACGAATGCCCTGTATGTACTTCTGAATGGCACAGTAACATATTCCTCTTTTATCATTCGTTAACCACAGTATGGTGTGTCAAAGCAACATATAATGGAATCGAATCTGTTTTATTTTGAAAAAAACTAAAAAACAGAAACAAACGTTATAAGAGGAATTTTAACGTTTCTTCAAGGGCAAAGGACCCTTTTCGCAACAGGACAAAATGGATGGGTTTCCTCTTCAATTTGAGCTTTATTTCGTCAAAATATGTAAATAACTTTGGGAGATATGGCGAATAGTATGTAGTATATAGTAACAATGGATAACAATATAATATATATGTAGAATGACATATGCTATATTGTTGAATAGTTGCCTAACAACATATATATACCAAATAGGAAAGTTTTTAAAAAAATTGAAGAAATTAGTGGTTGAAGCCATACATTTTCCAGTTACAACGAGTGTCACGTGGTCTCATCAGCCGTGAGAGGGTTAACTATTTCTTCTAAAGAAACAGGTACTACGTTCATTTTTTAGTGCAATTTGTAGTAATTTGTGCATTTATTTTCCGACGATGATGTGTAGAACATTTAGTTTGCATATTTGGTTGAGATTTGGAAAAAATATACAAGGTGATGCAAAATTCAACTTTGTAGTACAGACAGTATAAATTGGTTTTCAAAATGTGAAGAAAGTGCATATATTAACGAATGCCCTGTATGTACTTCTGAATGGCACAGTAACATATTCCTCTTTTATCATTCCTTAACCATAGTATGGTGTGTCAAAGCCACATATAATGGAATGGAATCTGTTTTATTTTGAAAAAACTAAAAAAGAGAAACAAACGTTATAAGAGGAATTTTAACGTTTCTTCAAGGGCAAAGGACCCTTTTCGCAACAGGACAAAATGGATGGATTTCCTCTTCAATTTGAGCTTTATTTGGTCAAAATATGTAAATAACTTTGGGAGATATGGCGAATAGTATGTAGTATATAGTAACAATGGATAACAATATAATATATATGTAGAATGACATATGCTATATTGTTGAATAGTTGCCTAACAACATATATATACCAAATAGGAGAGTTTTTAAAAAAATTGAAGAAATTAGTAGTTGAAGCCATACATTTTCCAGTTACAAGGAGTGTCACGTGGTCTCATCTGCCGTGAGAGGGTTAACTATTTCTTCTAAAGCAACAGGTACTACGTTCATTTTTTGTGCAGTTTGTAGTAATTTGTGCATTTATTTTCCGCTGATGATGTGTAGAACATTTAGTTAGCATATTTGGTTGAGATTTGGAAAAAATATACAGGGTGATGCAAAATTCAGCTTTGTAGTACAGAAAGTATAAATTGGTTTTCAAAATGTGAAGAAAGTGCATATATTAACGAATGCCCTGTACGTACTTCTGAATGGTACAGTAACATATTCCTCTTTTATCATTCGTTAACCACAGTATGGTGTGTCAAAGCCACATATAATGGAATCGAATCTGTTTTATTTTGAAAAAACTAAAAAAGAGAAACAAACGTTATAAGAGGAATTTTAACGTTTCTTCAAAAGCAAAACACCCTTATCGCAACAGGACAAAATGGAGGTTTTTCCTCTTCAATTTGAGAATTATTTCGTTAAAATATGTAAATAATTTTGGGAGATATGGCGAATAGTATGTAGTATATAGTAACAATGGATAACAATATAATATATATGTAGAATGACATATGCTATATTGTTGAATAGTTTCCTAAGAACATATATATACCAAATAGGAGAGTTTTTAAAAAAAATTGAAGAAATTAGTAGGTGAAGCCATACATTTTCCAGTTACAACGAGTGTCACGTGGTCTCATCAGCCGTGAGAGGGTTAACTATTTTTCTAAAGCAACAGGTACTACGTTCATTTTTTTGTGCATTTTGTAGTAATTTGTGCATTTCTTTTCCGCTGATGATGTGTAGAACATTTAGTTAGCATATTTGGTTGAGATTTGGAAAAAATATACAGGGTGATGCAAAATTCAGCTTTGTAGTACAGAAAGTATAAATTGGTTTTCAAAATGTGAAGAAAGTGCATATATTAACGAATGCCCTGTATGTAAATACTTCTGAATGGCACAGTAACATATTCCTCTTTTATCATTCGTTAACCATAGTATGGTGTGTCAAAGCCACATATAATGGAATCGAATCTGTTTTATTTTGAAAAAACTAAAAAAGAGAAACAAACGTTATAAGAGGAATTTTAATGTTTCTTCAAGGGCAAAGGACCCTTATCGCAACAGAACAAAATGGAGGGGTTTCCTCTTCAATTTTAGCTTTATTTCGTCAAAATATGTAAATAAGTTTGGGAGATATGGCGAATAGTATGTAGTATATAGTAACAATGGATAACAATATAATATATATGTAGAATGACATATGCTATATTGTTGAATAGTTGCCTAACAACATATATATACCAAATAGGAGAGTTTTTTAAAAAAAATTGAAGAAATTAGTGGTTGAAGCCATATATTTTCCAGTTACAACGAGTGTCACGTGGTCTCATCAGCCGTGAGAAGAGGGTTAACTATTTCTTCTAAAGAAACAGGTACTACGTTCATTTTTTAGTGCAATTTGTAGTAATTTGTGCATTTATTTTCCCACGATGATGTGTAGAACATTTAGTTAGCATATTTGGTTGAGATTTGGAAAAAATATACAGGGTGATGCAAAATTCAACTTTGTAGTACAGAAAGTATAAATTGATTTTCAAAATGTGAAGAAAGTGCATATATTAACGAATGCCCTGTATGTACTTCTGAATGGTACAGTAATATATTCCTCTTTTATTATTCGTTAACCACAGTATGGTGTGTCAAAGCCACATATAATGGAATCGAATCTGTTTTATTTTGAAAAAACTAAAAAAAACAGAAACAAACGTTATAAGAGGAATTTTAACGTTTCTTCAAGGGCAAAGGACCCTTTTCGCAACAGGACAAAATGGAGGGGTTTGCTCTTCAATTTTAGCTTTATTTCGTCAAAATATGTAAATAATTTTTGGAGATATGGCGAATAGTATGTAGTATATAGTAACAATGGATAACAATATAATATATATGTAGAATGACATATGCTATATTGTTGAATAGTTGCCTAACAACATATATATACCAAATAGGAAAGTTTTTTAAAAAATTGAAGATATTAGTGGTTGAAGCCATACATTTTCCAGTTACAACGAGTGTCACGTGGTCTCATCAGCCGTGAGAGGGTTAACTATTTCTTCTAAAGCAACAGGTACTAGTTCATTTTTTTGTGCATTTTGTAGTAATTTGTGCATTTATTTTCCGCTGATGATGTGTAGAACATTTAGTTAGCATATTTGGTTGAGATTTGGAAAAAATATACAGGGTGATGCAAAATTCAGCTTTGTAGTACAGAAAGTATAAATTGGTTTTCAAAATGTGAAGAAAGTGCATATATTAACGAATGCCCTGTATGTATAAATACTTCTGAATGGCACAGTAACATATTCCTCTTTTATCATTCCTTAACCATAGTATGGTGTGTCAAAGCCACATATAATGGAATCGAATCTGTTTTATTTTGAAAAAACTAAAAAAGAGAAACAAACGATATAAGAGGAATTTTAATGTTTCTTCAAGGGCAAAGGACCCTTATCGCAACAGAACAAAATGGAGGGGTTTCCTCTTCAATTTGAGCCTTATTTCGTTAAAATATGTAAATAATTTTTGGAGATATGGCGAATAGTATGTAGTATATAGTAACAATGGATAACAATATAATATATATGTAGAATGACATATGCTATATTGTTGAATAGTTGCCTAACAACATATATATACCAAATAGGTGAGTTTTTTAAAAAAAATTGAAGAAATTAGTGGTTGAAGCCATATATTTTTCAGTTACAACGAGTGTCACGTGGTCTCATCAGCCGTGAGAGGGTTAACTATTTCTTCTAAAGAAACA
>NW_027656604.1:0-76331 GCF_964235325.1 Thermobia domestica
GTATTTGCATCTCTGATATAAATAGTTATGTCTAAGATAGTTTTATGTATATTTAACTATTATTTCCAAGTTTTGAGCCAGATTCTGTAGGTAATCACTAAAAGTTAAAAATAATAGTAGCTAATAGTAGTGGTTTCTTTCTTTCTTTGAAAAAGACAAGTTGAATAACGTGGAAAAACAGAAAAACTGTGAAGCATACATTGTTCAATTACTGCCTGGTAGTTGATGCCAACAAGGATATTTATATCAGAAAACTGTTAATAAAATGTACCAGACGTTATCGTTGTTAAAGTAATGATTACTTATTAAGGAGATAAGTAAAATATTTACTTGTTGAGTGCATCTGTATGTATTTTACTTATCCCCTTAACTACGAGATTAAAATTTCGTAGTAAATACTGATTACTGGTTTTGTTTCATAAAAAAATTAAATTGTTAATATATATATATATATATATATGGGAATTGTACTGTATATATAATTAAGATATCAATTTTTGTTTTATTTATACTTTGAATAAATAGTGTTGTGAATATTTCTTGTAGGGCGTTATGGTTCGTTTGATGCTGGTGCTCGCCCCTGTGATGTGCATTTTGTCAGGAATTGCTGTATCTGCGATGCTGACAACATATATGAAAGAAATTGATTCAACAAAAGCTGTGGATAAAAAGAACAAAAAATTTGAATCTAATTTTGTTATGAAAAGTGAGGTAAGTTTCAAATTAATCTAAACTCTTCTTGCCTTCGTGTTCCTTATAACAACCAAATAATTAGTAGCTTCTGTATATTTCAAATAACAAATTGGTTATCCTTCATCAGTAGAACAAGGCTTTTTTACTCAGTCATGCAAAGAAAATAAGTCGCCTTTTTCTTCATTCAATTTCGGTGGAGTTATGTAACCAACTTAATAATGATTCTGATGCGTACGATTCTTTCGTGTCGTAGACGAAATTACTTATTAAAACGAAGAAAATGGTAGCCTGGCAACAGTACTTAATAGATGAACCTACAATATAGCATACGCACTAACCATTTAAATATATATTGCATTTCCTCAAGGAATTTCAATTTTTTTCGGGAGAGGATTTCCGGGAACAATAAAGGAGTATCAACCCTCTCCGCTGGTCTAGTGGCTAGCGCGTGCGCCTTTGGTTCCCGGTAGGAAAGCAAATAATAATAATAATTAATTTCATAGTCATTCACTTTTATTGATCAACCATCTCCTATAGTCTGAAGGACATAACGTGGGGGCATTAAAGTAAATTTAATTCAATTAAAGCGTATCGTTAATACAGGTATAACCAATGATTACGTCAGAATTACTACGGAAGAGTGGCATAAGCGAGCTTAATAATCTTCAAGGCAGCAAAAGATGGGAAAAGAAATAATCGTACATAAAAGTGAATTTTTGTTTCCGTTATTTCATTGTTTGTCATATATGTTGTTTAAAGTAGCCAAAAAACATAATCCAAAAAAAGAGTGCCATGCCACCTATATCACGGAAAGGAATCCAAGGAGACTCATTGCAAAAACTATTTCTGGATAAACATTCTTTAGCTAGGGTTTACCAAATCAGGAGTTCACGTTTTCAAATTGGTGAACATTCGTGTGTGTGTTCATGCAAAAAACTTAATTCCTACTTGCATTCACTGCAGACATGCGCAAAATAAGCAAAATCTTCACGAAATTTGAATATATATATGTCGGGTGTTCTAAAAATGGCGCTCACGGACCACAGGCCAAATTAAAGCGAAAATGTTGTATGATGGTATAACCTCTGGGGCTTTCTTCAGCCTCTATGGGGAATCAAAATTTCACAATGTGGCAACATTGCAGATTAACTTGGAACCATTAGCTCCACAAATACAGCAAGTAGTTGAATCGATTGCCACACTAATAACTGATGCTAGTGTCAATCAACATCGACTTTAGCTGCCATCTGGAAAGAATCGATAGATAGATAGATTTGTAGATATGGTTCTTTATTTGCGACGTTGCCACATAGTGCAATTTGTCTCCAGACGAGGACTCGAAATGTAGAAGACTACTCCGTGGTCCATGAGCGCCATTTTTAGAACACCCGATATATATCTTTCCAACCGTAACTCATATGACGAAACTGATATTTTGTGCTAAAAGGGTAATGCTATACCTTCAAAATGGGATCTTATTTCTAGCTCTGTGTATGTTCAGTGAAGCACTACATAAGAAAAACGGATGACATGGTTTTCAGAAAAGTTGGTTGCCATTACAACTTTCGTGGGCCGCGGCTAACCCCAATGAGGGAGGGGCAGATTATATTCTGCGTTTGGTCTAGCTAATAACGGCAAATTTTCATTTGATTGCATGTTCATGACGCAACCATCATCTGATGATTTTCCATGGAATGACCCAAGTAGATACCTTCGTTTAAGAACCTGTTTGATGATGAATAAATTATAAAATGTTGATTATAGGGGAGCTTAGAAATACCTAAATAAAAGCAAAAAAAACTTTCAAAAAATCAAGGTTATAAAAGGGTTAAAAAGTTTATATTTTTTATGAAAACTAAGAAAAAAGGCCTGTAGTTACAACTGAATTTATGTACATATGCAGTGGCGGCGATTGGACGTTGAAAGTGGGGGGGCTATGATCTGAATATTTGTATATCAATCTTAGTTTCCCCGGTTCTTTCTAACATTTTGTTTGACGAAAGGTTTGTATAACTAATAGGATACTATCTTTTTCGTTTAAAATACCGTACATAGTATTTCATATTTTATTAAGTAAATTGACAAGAGCAACGCAAGTAGGTACTAGCCCTTTGTACTCTTAAACAACGAAAGTGTAAGAAGAGATTTGATTCCTTGCTCATGAATATCTTAAAATTTTGTCTGGAAAATTGTGTCATCAGATTATTTAATAACAATTTACAAAACAAATAAACAGAAAGAATAATATTAAACATAGTAATGAAAAACGAGTCTTGTTTTGTAGAAGTTATATTGAAACTGGGGATTAATGAACAACTTAATTTTTAATTCCTCCACACGCTATTAAATGTATATTATTACTCTTAGAAATTAAAAGACAGTAAAAACTACAAGCATATGCTACGACATTTAAAGCAATATTTGCTTTTGCAACTTCCCGAAGCATGTTTGTAGCCATTAGGTGCAGTTTTCGCTTTCTTGGAACACATCAAAACACAATACTTAGAATCACTCCACACTCCAGTTATACAAAATAATCCTAAAACCTAGATTTATGTTGAATTCACTAAATTTAATTGTATACACTCGTACATCCCTAAACACACCACTTCACTCGTATATTACACTACAAAACAATAGAAAAGGTGGAAGTTTTTTCTTATTACAGTCATTTTAATCAAAATTCCTTACTTTAGAAAGAAGAAAAGATATGTTAGGAACTGTCAATTTTTGTGCAATTAAAGAATACCTTGTGAAATAATTTTTTTGCGAAATGTTCTTTCAATTAGTTTCAAAGCAGCTAACTAACATATCGCGCTCTTGTAAGAAGGGGGTATAGAAGCAAAACCTGCTAAATCTCTTTTTGAATTTTGTCTAGGAACGAAGAAAAAGTGGCGACCTCATGTTTTCAGAATTGTTGAACAACTTTTTTTGTTTAGTGGTTCATTTCACTCATTTGTATTAAGTAGTGACCACTAAACCAAAAATTGTGCAACAGTTTTGAAACAAAAGGGCGTCACTTGTTCTTCGTTTCCCGCAAAATTGGAAAATGGATTTATCAGGTTTTGATTCTATACCCCTGAATTGAAAGAATACTGGAATTGTTGTGCTCCAATAGGTTAATTTTTGGGTTATTTTCTGTGGCAATAACGGGAAGACAACCAATACCTACTCACGCAACGGCAAATATTATATGGCACCATTTTTTTCTATGAAACAGTAATACATACAAAATTTTTTCATGTTCAATTGAAATTATATACATTAATGGGTTACTTCAAAAAAGTGAGGGGGCAACTACCCCCCCCCCTTTGTCCCCCTAATCGCCGCCCATGTACATATGTATCTGTCAAATGGAACTTGTACATAAGATTGTCGTTGCACATTTTATCTTGTTTATTTATTTACTTTTTTATTTTTTCAGATTGCCAAAATGTTCGTTATTCTTATGTGCTTTTTCCTGATATCGTACACTGTGCATTGCACATGGGTTACGTCAGAAGCTTACAGTTCTCCAAGCATTGTATTGTCAGCAAGATCTCACGATGGATCACGAATCATTTTTGATGACTTCAGGGAAGCATACTATTGGCTGCGAATGAACACACCGGAGGTGAGATAATGAATTAACCTAGTATCTTAATTAATTTCTTACTGTCCATTACACTGTTATTTTATATAGCTTTGTTGTGATGCGCACACGATAAAATAATCATAATATACATTTTACTGATATTGTTTTCAATGATGTTATTGTTTACACTTGTTTGCAGTTCAGTGGAAAGTTTTGTGTAATGTGTTCAAACTTCAATGATTTTACTCCATTTATACCAGATACTAATGTTAAACTTCGAAGAGCTTTGCGAAAACCATTTCATTTGTGTATTGGGTTCAGAATTTTGCACCTTTTTATCCTCTAAATATAAAGATAACATTACATAATATATTAGGGGCCACGGTGGCTCAGTGGTAGAACGTTCACCTCTGGTGCTTGGGGTCCCGGGTTCAACCCCACCCCCCGCCAAGTGAACTTTGTGGTGGACAAACACCGTGTGCGTGGGTTTCCTCGGGGTTCTCCCGTTTCCTCCCTCTGTTTTCATTCTACCATTTCATTCATTACTCATCATCACTGTCTCCTCTAACCTAACCGGCATAACCGTGGGACGTAAAACTCGAAGATTTCATTTCATTTACATAATATACTGTACAAAAGCTGCTAGTTAAATACATAATTTTCAGTCTTTTTGAATTTGTGATTAAATATTGTGCGTCAAGAAATTGTCCAGCTTCTGATTACAAATCTACTTACGCAAATGTCATACAAGAAGAATAGTTTTTACACTGCAATGTTACATTTTTCGTTGGCCACTTCTCTCTTCAAAACCTTAAAAAAAATTTTCGTGACTAAGGCTTGTGATTCTCAGTCTAACTATTGAAGAAAGTACATTCGACTCATATGTAGAGAATAAAATATATGTATATTCTCTCATATTTTTTAACGAATATTTAACAATGTTCGTAAGTTCGGTAAAATTAACTGTAAATAGAGAATATTCATTAATATGGACTTAAACAGTACATTTTAAAGTCATTTATATATTAATTAGTACTAGAAAGACTGTATATAAAGGTATTTTCTACAGAGAGTTTCTGTTTTATTACTGGAATACATAGATTGTAATATTTGATTCTTTACCATTGAAGTACAATCATTAATATATGATTAGCCAGCCATCTATCACAATAAGCAAAAACCATCGAAAACTTCGCCTGAAATATCAACGAGAATTTGAAGAAAAAATACTGATATAGAAACACATCCAGGTCAGTATTATTTTATATTCAAAATATTACTTGCAACCAAAAATCATAAACGTGGATATTGAGAAAGGCAAGGGTGCCCCCAGGCGGGTTTTAGGGCGTAGATTGCATCCGTGAGAATGTTGGGGAGGAAGGAGCATAATTTTTCTTTGAAAATGGTACAATGAAACTTGAAATCGTAAATTTAAGTGTTTTTTTTTCTCTCTCTGTTAAGAGAATGGTAAATTTTATATAAGAATGGAAAATTTGTGGGGTTTTCGCAGACCCCTAGGAGTAGGGTTGCTAACACTGAGAAATAAAATTACCGGCATCCGCTCATAATCCTCAAAATAGATTACAAATAGCTGTATTCTAAACCTTGAAGTACATAGTTCAGGCTGACAAAATACCGGTCTGCCAGTAAAATACCGGTGAGTTGACAACCTTACCTTGAGGGATTGGACATCCCTGTAGAGATGACTGATAAATTATTGTCTGTTACTATTGTAACTTCCTTATTGTTTATTTTATTTTTGTGTATTTTTCAGAATGCCAGAGTAATGTCTTGGTGGGATTATGGTTATCAGATAACGGCGATGGCAAATCGGACTATATTAGTGGATAATAATACGTGGAATAATACGCACATTTCTCGGGTTGGCCAGGCCATGGCTTCAAGCGAAGAGAAAGCATATGAAATTATGAGAGAATTAGATGTAGATTATGTGTTGGTGATATTTGGAGGTTTAACTGGATATTCATCAGATGGTAAGTGTTTTATAGACTAAATTATACTATATGATTGGTACAATACCTTGTGGGAATGATATTTTTCTCTACTGAAAATTTCATTTATATTCTATGTAATAGATATAAAGAAAATTAAGATTGTCCGCGAAACTTATAAAATTATCTTTTGAACTGGCTGTTCTGGGAAGCAAACTGGGTGGCATAGTGATTAACGCATCAGCACGGTATGCCGGAGGTCCTGGGTTTGATTTCTGGTCCAGTCAGTCACTTTTTCACTCTTTGTACTTTATAGAATTTCACATCTATAGAGGATATGGTGTGTTAAAAAATTCGGTTGTTTTCCCTTTCATTAATATCTATATCTGCCTCTAATTAAAAATAATAACATCAAATCGTCATGAAACTTTTCACTTATAAATAGAATTTAGTTTTATTTCTTTCTATATTGTACTGGGAATCTATCATGTTCTGCAGAAAACTAAAACTCTGCAATTAGAAAACTATTTTCTTCGCCGAACATGCAATTGTGGACCATTCACGTCCGAAAACTGTTGCAGCCTTTTTCATCCGACACTTCTTGTTCTTCAGTTCGTCCAGATTAGCTTATTTTTATGCATACATCTTGGTCGTTATATGTTCCCACATCCTTTAATCACAATGTTTCAGGTCTAGTGATCTTGCAGGTCATGGTGTGGATCCTCATCGGCCAAGCCTTCTCTTCTGGAATTCTTTGTTAAAAAACTGCCAAACCTCAAGGGAAAAATGTGGCGGTGCTCCATCTTGTTGCATATGGACCTCATTGATGATACCTTATCTCTTAAATTCTACCACAAGGAATGTCTGTAGTATATTTAGGTTAACTGTCTCAATTTAGTGTGGGGGTACGGTGACACAGTGGTAGAGCGCTTACCTCTGGTGCGTGGGTCGTTGGCTCGATCCCCGGCCAAGTAAGTTTGGTGGACAACATAATGCTCGTGGGTTTTCTCGGGTACTCCCGTTTCCTCCCACTTTCTCATTCCACAAGTTCTTCCATCATCATTCACTTGCTTTAATCATCGTCTCCCTTAGCCTAAAAGGCATAAACGTGGGATGTTAAACTCAAAGATTTCATTTTCAATTTTCAATTTACCGTATCTTTCTCAAAGAAAAATAGATCAGTGACACAGTTCATTGAAACAGCATCCTCCTCCGCTTCAGTTCGGCAGTTGTGTCTGTTTGCTTTTTCCCAAACATAAACAGTGGCCTCATCTGAGAACAGAATCCGATACAGAAGGTCACACCATCCTGTAAACGAGTAAGCGTTCACGACATTCCATTCTTATATCACAGTCTTCGTCTATTAAATCGTGTACTAATTTTAACTTGTAGGGTCGATTCTTCACTTCCTTGCGTGCAATTTTTCGTAATTTTGGCCTGGGCATCACCAGTTCCAAGGATTTCCATTGGATTCCGTTCCATACTCTCTTGCACTGTCTGAATCACATTGTTACTCGTTCCTGGCCTTCCACTATATGACAGATCTGACACACTTCTCATAGCTTTGAACTTTTTATTTGATCTCTTCATACTTATCTCTGCTAGGAGTGGCTTCCCATGTGTGTAAAAATTTTTCCGCAATGAAACGTAAGATTTTTAACTCAACAAACCATAACACACAGTGTGCCTATTCTTGTATGGTCGCCATGTTGATTTACACGATCACCACTCCAAGTATCATTGAGTAGTATGGCTAAAACAAGACTAATCTTTCCTCCTCACCCAAAAGTGTTTTGTGTTTATAAACATAATAGTTCCAACGTTTCAGTTTTAGTTTCCTGCAGATCTTTATGTATTCCCTGTATGTAGCCATAGATTTGATTTTGGGAATTAGTTATTTCTGATATTGTTTTTTTCAATCCTTTTCGATTTTTTCTCAGACATAAACAAGTTCTTGTGGATGGTTCGAATCGGAGGGAGTACCAGTCGAGGTCAGCATATCAAGGAAGTGGACTACTACTCGGGATCTGGAGAATTCCGAATTGATAAAGAGGGTTCCCCTACTATGCTCAATTGTCTAATGTACAAAATGTGTTACTATCGCTTTGGACAGGTTTATACAGAAGGAGGTAAGTTATAGATAAGTATGATTATTACTAATCCTATATTGCATGGACTAATTATATGCATTACAAAAGGACAGGCACGCGACAAGCTATAAGTTCTCATACTGTATAAAAATCGTTTAACATTTATTTTACGAAACGTTCGAATACGAAACCTATTTATTACTTATTAGTATTAAGTATTCTGTTTCTTGGCAGGTCCTGGGACTAACAGAAAATCCCCCTCCCCTCCTTAGGTAGTGTCTGGAAATGTTTCTACACGCTTCTCAATTTTCAACTTCCTCCTCTAGTTCCAAATATTTTCTTCCCGTTATGTTTTTCCTGCTCCTCGTTTTCTTTCATCTTTCCCTCTATGGCGATATGAAGAAGGTAATTTTCTCGCAAGATATATCCAATCAGTTTTCTGTCCTACGAAGGATTCTGGTAAAGAGCATCCTTTTTTTTTTTTCCCCTCATACTCGTTTTAAAACATCTTTGTTTGTTACTCCTTATATCCATTTTATCTTCTCCACCTTTGTTCAACACCACATTTCGAAACTTTCTAAATATTTCTTCTCTAACTTCCATAATGTACAAGTCTCTGAACCATACAGTTCCACGCCTCATACACCAATTTGCCAGCGTCAAGCTTTCAGTTAGGAGTAATCTTTTCTTGTTAAATGCCTCGTTTGCTACGGCAATTCTGAACCTGATCTCTTTGGTGCAGTAATCGTTTTTCGCCAAAAGACTTCCCAGATATTTGAAATATCGACCTCTTCATTTGTTCTGTGTTTACTTGATCCATAAGGACCTGTTTCCACAGGATGTTCTCATGACTTTCGACTTTTCGATGGGTGGCCCAAAAGTAGGTATACACCCCTGCATTGATCAAGTATCACATTCTAGTTTATGGATTTACTTGCTTCGACTGTTTCGAGTTGAAGAAATAAGTAAAAATACATTAAGAACAAATAATAAAGAAACTAGGTCTACCTGTTTGATAACAATAAGAAATGATATAAAATACGGGACGGGACTGTATACCTACTTATGGGCCACCCTCTATATTGTTTCCAGGGGCCGCGGTGGCTCAGTGGTAGAGCGTTCACCTCTGGTGCTTGGAGTCCTTAGTTGACCCATCTCGCACCAAGTGAGCTTTGTGGTGGACAAACACCGTGTGGTGGGTTTTCTCGGGGTTCCCTCGTTTTTTCCCACTTCCTTTATTCCACCATTTATTTATTTCTCATCATCACCGTCTCCTTTAGTCTAGCCAGCATCAGCATGGGACGTAAAACTTAAAGATTTCATTTTTTTCTATATTGTTTCCCGATGTCAAGTATTCCGTCCAGCATCTCCTTAGTCCTGCCTCTGTTCTAGCTGTAATGACCATATCGTCACCTTGTTACTTGCAAGTAACATAATGCCACATAGGGTTAAAAGATGCAAGGTAGCCTTTTAAAATTGTGTAAAGTGTTGTTATTTAATAATGTAAGTCATTAAGCAATTCATGGTATCGTTATTAATATGTAAACTATTCGTACTAACCGTTAAGGATGTTAGCATTAATATACAAAAATATATATATGGAGCTTTTTGAACTCCGTACTTGAATACTCTCGGAATGCAAAATTGTATTAGTCTCTAAAAAGATGTGTTACTATTTCCTCCATATTTTTATCATGATACTTAAAGTAGCACGAAAATACGTTATAATTAATGTACAATCAGCTACAAAATTAAGTATTATGATAAATATAATTAACAGGATTATCGCCTTCAGTTTTCAAAATTTAGAAATGATACATTTGGAAAAATTTTCGAACTGGCGGTCGTGGTCTTTTCTCTAAAAGAAGTTCTCACAAATTACTTACAAGGGTAAATTGATGAATTCTCAGTCTTATGAAGAATAAAGGCAAATGTCCAACAATACATGGTAGTTTTGTTCAATATATGTCTCCTTAGTGCATCCACATTTTACATCCCTTCTGCAATGCATGCAGAGCAGTCAAATGGAAGTCTGAAGATTGCTCTGGAGACCTCTGTATCAGCAGGATGGGCTAACTACCATTGAAGTGCGTAACCGTCACGGCCATTTTCAATTTGGAGAAGTAAAAATTAGAAATCAGATTCTGGTACTCTTCTATTTGGAACTGTGACACATCCACTTTGCAGATTTACTGACGTGTGCTGTACGTATCATTGCATTATTTTGGAGAAAGGTTGCCTCTTCTGTCAGCTTTCCGCGTCTCTTTTCTTCAATGTTGCCGTAATTTTGTCCAAATAATTCTACAATATGCACCAATTGACCAATAGATATATAAATAGGTTTCGTCCAATATACCCTATAAATTATCTTTATACCCTTGAAATTAGACCAATCCCCCCGTGTATGTCTCTTTACCCATACACGCTTCGAATCAGAGTTCAACATTTTCGGAGTGCATTTGCTGCTGTATTCTACCATCATGCCCAACTCCTCATGAATACTTTTCACAAACTTTCGTGGCTAATGTGCAGCTCTTTATCCGTCGGAACGGGATCTGGCGATCATCTAGAACAGCGTTTCCCAACCTTTTTCAACTTGCGGCACACTACAGGTGTAACTTCAATTCTCGCGGCACACCCATATTATATATATATATATATATATATATATATATATATATATATATATATATATATATATATATATATATATATATATATATATATATATATATATATATATATATAATTATTACTACTATTATTATTTGTAAATATAGAATACCGTGGTATTTTTATGTGATTACTGTCCTTCTTACAGAGAAGAAAGTTCGATCACTGATTTTCCCCCGTGGTCAATCATTATGCTTATTTTTCATTCTAATTTTAAAATAATAATAATAATAAAAACAATTGCAATGAAATATAGGACTCGGGTTTTTAAAAATTATTTTCTCTTTCGAAAACTGTATCTAACCTTTAACTAAAAGGGAAGATCACTAAATAACGAATAAATAAACAAATCTCGTATACTTTTAAATATAGGTAATTTGTATGCATGTTTGCTTTTTTGAATTTATTGAATGATATGTTAAAATTTCAAGTTACGAAATAGTCTGCAACAATAAAGAAGCAATAATGGTCATGACAATCATAAATACGTTTTTCAACATTAAAAATGAACAGAAAAGTAACACAGTATGAAACTTAAAATTGTAGATTTATGGTAGAGGTTCATAATAATGTGAAATACAAATATATATATATTTTCCCCTATGTCTTGCAATTTGGCCCCTATCGAATTAATAATTTGTTTCGATTTCCTCGCGGCACACCAGCGGCTCATTCGCGGCACACCGGTTGGGAAACGCTGATCTAGAACCATCCGGTGACTTCCGTCATCTTGGAAATGTACGTAAAATAGATTGGTTGTATCTTGGGTTATTTCCTAACTCAGATATCCGTATTCAAAATCTGCAGCCCATTTCTTCACGACATACAATTGGGGTTCTTAGACCCAATATTATGGTCAAATCGTAGTAGATCTCCTTCAGCAGAAGATTCTTTAGGAATTTTTTTAATGGTCAGAATCTGGGCACCCATCCTAGGTTTGGACTTGGAAGAAAGAAAGAGAAAAAAACTTCTGATTAGTTTATCTACACATGGTTTTGCATGGTAGGTTTCGATAATTATAGACTTGCTGGATTTATCAACCTCTTCTTGTACCACTAAATTTGCAATAGTTAAAAATTCACGTACTTTTTAACCACAACGAGAATGAACAAATGTTTTAGGTTTTAATGAAAGGTAAAAATAAATCAGAATATGTAAGAATATGCGTGGATTATCATCATTTCTTTCGTGCAGAAGTAGTCGCAAAACTGATGAAACTAGCCAAGAATAATGGAACGAAATACACGTTGCCAGAAGTAGTGTTCGCGAGATTTCTAATTCTGATTCAAATTGCTGTTTAAAAAAAAAAATGAAATTGTCTATAATTGTGTGTTACACTTTATGTGAATTACTGTGATTAGCAGGGCCCGGATCTTGTTGACAAGTCAACTTTTTTCTGTTACGCACAGGACAAAGCAGCTTCAAATAAAAACGTTATCCGTCAACTCAAGGTTCTAAAAGTGTATTGTTTTAGGGTCAACTTTTGGTCACTTTTTGCCTTTTTGAAGTTTCAGGTCATTTTTTTAACATTTTAAGGTAACTTTTAGGTCACTTATGGTCTTTTTAGTCTTTCTTCTTCTATATAAGAAACTCTTAAAATGAACACTGTTTACGGATTTGTAAAATACGAAGTTATATCTTTTCCTGCTTCCTGACTATTGGGGTGGAAAACTGCATTTCTAAAAAGCTATTGAACACTAAGCTGTAGCTGGTTGATTAGGGGTAAGGATTGGTAGGTGTTTAAGCAGATGGCTTTGAATTATTGACCACAAAGGATGTGATCACGAGAATAACTAACTGTGGATTAGAAGACTCACAGAGATTTTAAACTTTTTTTTTTAACAAAAGAAATGCTGACCAAAGCTTAAAACACATTTTAAAAAATTATAATTTATGCTTTGGTCAGCGTTTTTTTTGTTAAAATAATCAATCCAAAGCCATGGATAGTCTTACTATCAAAGTGACTCCAACGTTTTTTTTTTTTTTTTTTTTTTTTTTTTTTTTTTTTTTTTTAAATCTATTATTCTCATGTATTCAGTCTACACTTGCGAACTTCTATTCTTTAAGTGTGCTCCTAGTTTCAATTCGGGAGTGAATTGACGCTTTCAATACGTACAATGCCGTACAATGGACTAATCAATAGACTGCAACTAACTGAAACAAAACTTTTGAGAATGAGTGAGAAATGGTAATTAAAATCCAATGGATATTCAAAAAATGACAATATTTACCGAAATAAACGTTTTTAAAAAAACGTAAATTTTAAGGTCAATTTTTGTGAATTTTAGGGTCATTTTACAGGAATTTTAGTGTCACTTTATAGGTCACTTTTTAGAAAATTTTAGGTCAACAAGATCCGGGCCCTGGTGATTAGTGTATCATATTGGATTTAAAATTCTTTGTATCATGCGTCATTGCGTATTTCTCTCGAAATTAGTTAGAGCTCCTTCGTAGCTGTATGGTTGGAAGTACGCGTCTTTGGTACAGGAGACCTGGGTTCAATTCCCGTTGAGAGCTCATGTGGTTCGGATCCCATATTAAGCTGTAGGTCTACGTCTCATATAGCCTCGGTACTGGATGGGATGCTTAACTCCAAAACAGCGGGGGGACGGTGCTTACCTCTAGTACGTGGAGTTCGTGGTTTGATTCCCGGTTAAGTAAGTTTGTGACGGACAACATGGTGTCCGTGGGTTTTCTCGGGGTACTCCTGTTTCCTCCCACTTTTTCATTCTATCAATTTTTCCATCATTCACTTGCCTTAACCACCCGTCTCTCTTAGTCTAACGAGCATAGTCGTGCGTGGGACGTTAAACTAAAAGATTTTGTTTCATTTTCCAAATCAACGATCTCGAGATCACATAGATTTTAAGAATTCTGAAGTTACTATCTTATACAAAAATCATACAGAATGCTAATATAAGAAAACACCATACATCGTAATTACCTCTTCTTTATATAAACATAGTTTACGTAGAAATAATATTGAGTAGTTTACCTCTATGCAGCTAATATTTAGAAGTAAGAAATGCTGAGAAATGCTGATTCTGTATTTGCAGGGAAACCTCCTGGCTATGACCGTGTTCGTGGTGCTGAAATCGGAAACAAAGATTTCGAATTGGATGTATTAGAAGAAGCGTACACAACGGAGCATTGGTTGGTTCGCATTTATAAAGTAAAAGACTTACCAAACAGAGGAGTCTAACAAGAAGACAGTGAATAACGAAAGATAGTTTGTGTAAGTTGTCTACAAGGAAACGTTTCTTTTTCTCCCCAATGACGGAAGGGAAAAATTTTGTCAAAGAACACAAAGAACGAAAAAAAAATCCGATATTCGAGGACTTTTTTTTTCATGTGGTTATTACTTAAAATGGTTGATTGAGATTAATTACATTAATTATTACGTGTTGTGTGAAGTGAGAGTTGAACATGAGGCATTCATTTTGTTTACTTTTCTAGTGCGGAACATCGAGTGTGATCTTGCATTCACTTACTGTTTTGTTTGTTTGTTTTTCATTGCGTGTGGGTTTTTTTTTTTTTCGACAATGAGATCATATCATTACATCATCACGCAGTTTGCATATAAAAACTAGTAGTCCAGTAGGTTGGTCGTGGGTAATGAATTGGAACGAAACTTGGTATTTGTATTTAAATAGTATAATAATAGTTAATTACACCAAAAACCCTAAAATAAGCGTAAAATAAAATGCATTTCATTTATCCTTATTAAGAAGTGTTGATGTACAGTCAGGCTTAAAAGAATTACTTTGAATATAAGGAACATTTATCTTCCTTTTACAGGCTCCTTACTTGTACAGTCTGCAGCAAAAAACCTGCAACATGAGCATGTAAGTTTATTGTGAAACTACGCCTAACAGCCCAGGGAATCAACATAACGTCTAAGTGGCACGAATCACACCAGGAGAGACCTCGGCGTCCTCCCCTGCACACTTATCTTACTTATTTTGGAACAAAACACTTCATCGTTTCACAATAAACTTACATGCCCATGTTGCAGCTTTTTTGCTGCGGACTGTACTATAGGTAGTATTATATATATATATATATATATATATATATATATATATATATATATATATATATATATATATATATTGGCTGACAAAAAGGCTACGAAGGAACGGCAGGAATGTCTGTGTTTGTTGCAATCCTATATAGAAATAAAGATACAGAATTTCTGTAATATATGTGGGTATGCGGAACAAATTAAACAAGTCGTTAAAATGTCTTTTAGTTACGTAAAAGTATAAAGAACGTTGGATAGTTGTTACATTGTCTGAATAGGATCGTTGAGATTGGTTCTGGGCGCACTTAACTTTTTTCAATGCATTATTTTAAAAAAATATATATATAAAAACATAATAAGCATTTGACGGTGCTCAAAAATATCATAGTTCATTTTTGTAGTCATTTTGTCTGCTGTTAAACTTCAAATGAAATGGGGTGTGACAATAGTAAGTTATGTAACGAAGGGTATTTTTCATTATAGTTTAAATACTAAGGTGTTTCAGTGTTATATTCTGCTAGCTAGTAATATATTTGCATAGTGATTTCTACTTTTGTGTGTTAATTGTTAATTTTTTTTGGTTAAATTGTTACTAATTATGAAAAAAAAACTTATTTTATATACAGCAATGTTCAAAAAATCATTAAATTCATGGTTGAAAAATAATTGTTCTATAGAAAGTGAAATTTCGTAGGACATTTGCACTTTTTTCTTTTTTTTTTCTGAGATACAAACAAGAACTTAGTTTGGAATTGGTAGTGTTATTTGAAAAAGATGAAGTCTTTTACATGTGGAAATCGAGTGCAAATTATTGAAATAAATTTAGTGCAATTTAGGTGTTTTAAAAGAAAATTTCACTTAATACTGCATTTAGTGCAGTCTTGAAAGACGGATCTATTTGCTAGTTGGTAGGCATAAGTTAAAATTGCAATTTATTCCATATAATAGTTTCTTGAGAATGTGACAGTTGTGTACTTTAAATGACATATTTTAAAACTACTAGTCATGTATATGATATTCCTGTCCTAACGACTTTTGGTGTGTATGATATATGCATCGACTTGCAGATATTGTATCGCATTTTTCTGCCCTCTCTTTTAATAATAAAAATCAGGAACTAACTTCAAATTTTAGAGCGTGTGGAGTGAATGTATTTAAATAAAAGTAAATAGACATTTTTATTTTTTAGGAGAAAGTTTATTGAGGAAGATTTAGTTTGCTGTACATTTATGAAACTTCTTTGCGTAGTATTGTCAAATTGAAAGATCTTACCAAAAAATGTCTTAGCATATATTTTCGCTAACAATATGTAGAGAGTAAACTAATTGTATACAGTATAGAAAATTCTGATATCAAAACAAGCAAGGATAAAAAAGTCATGAGTCGAAAACAGCTGTGTTTCGAAATTTTGAGACTTATCAAAGATAATTCAAAAAATTACACAGAAACAAATATGGGCTTTAATATTCATGGTTTTTAAATCTTGAGACCTGCGCAGCAAGTTTATAAAATAAAGTGTGCGTTATTTAAGCTTCAACCTCCTTTACAGAATTTGTTGTGTAAATGCAACAGGATTCTGAAACCTTGATATTTAAATAGAGCCTATACTGAGTTTTAAGTAATTGCTTAAAAGTTTTTTTTTTTTTTTTAAATAATGTTTGAGTTGCGTATATATAAAAGAGAACGTGTATGTGTGTGCGTATGTCTGTAATCAGATTTTCACGTAAAAAGGATTCACCTACAGTCACCAAATTTTGTATCCAGATAATCTAATCGCGTATGAAGTCAATTTTTTGATTTTCAGCTCGAGAGAGGGTTACGGGGTTTATACGTTCTAGAGGTTCTAAAAGCATATAGTAACTTAGAAGCCCTTCAAGTTAGATAACCCACACTACTATACTGTATTGCAGGCTACATACTGTTCAGTCTTTGCGATGAAGGGAACTTCTACTAGTAAAAAATAAATAATTTGTTTTGTTAAAAAAAAAAAAGAGCAGTAGCCTATAATTTAGAAACGCTGTTTTCGACTATGTCCATGTGATTTTTTTTCTTTTCTTGTTTAGGTCTGAGAACTTAACTAGCAAATTTTCTACATAAAATTAACACCCTGTGTATACTGTAGCGATATGTGCCTGTGGAAAAGTGTATTTTATGAGGTAATGTGATATCCAATGAATTCGAACGTGGTAATTACGTGTGAGGGAATCTTGCGTTTATAATGAGAGTATGGGTATTTTTGGTTTCTTTTTATATAATTTAAGATTATATTTGTATTCTTGTAGCGTCTTGGGTTAATGGTATTCTGTAAACTTAAAACAATGATGTTCTGGAAGGAAATTTATTGTAAGCCATGTACAGAATGTCTGTATATTTGGAAGAAGACTTACACGGACTATCGTGAAATTTTCATTTTTTCATTCATTTACTTTTAAATTTACCTTTCCTGTATTGTATTTACTCGTGTAATGGCGCTGCCCAATATTTCTTTTTACGTAAATAAATTGCAGGTTAGAGGTTTGGCGATTTGTTTAAGAACACTGTTTGCTCCTAAGGTAAGTTTGGTGGCACTTAAATTTTTGTTAATGTAGCATAAATAGTCGCTAACTCAGGGCTTCCAGCAAGCAATTATTTGCTACTTTTTGCAACTTTTTTTCATGGATGAAACTATTTTTATTATTTTGCAACTATTTGTTAATGTGGCATAAATAGTCGCTAACTCAGGGCTTCCAGCAAGCAATTATTTGCTACTTTTTGCAACTTTTTTTCATGGATGAAACTATTTTTATTATTTTGCAACTATTTGCAACTTCTTCCAGTGTTGTAGCCTATAACTTAAAAAGCCCAGTAAAACTGTTTGTAGAGTATGTTGAGGACACAAGTTGTTCATGAACAAACCTACATTTAAATTTCCCTCCATTGTGTACATTCCCTCCTCACTGGTGTTCTGGAAGGGAGTGAATCCGCTCTGTGGAACAGCCTGCTTCCAACTTGTTGAATCTATGAATTTGCTTTTGTTAAATGAATTGCTTTATTTGTTACTCTTTTTGTAATATGCTAAAAGTTGCCAAGTTTCTCTACCACCTAATCCTATGAAAGGCCATTCATTTCAGTATGAATATTTTAGTTGGAAGAGCCAATAATGGAGCCATGTTGTGTATCCCTGCAGGCCAGTGTTTTTTGAGCGCAAAAATTGTAATTTGAGCGTTACAAAATGTCCAAATCGAGGTAGGTATATGGAATGATTGGTTTCAGCGAACTAATAATAACAACAACTCTTGATTGAGGGCGAGGTTCAGCCAAGGCTGCTCTACCACCTAACCCTATAATAATAAAAAATATACAAAGTAACCGAATACAAATTAATAAATGATAACAAATACAAGCAAAGAACGTATTATAAAAGATAGTAATAAGGAAAGAGACCGAAAGAATAGGGAGTTGAAGGAAAGAAGGCTAAACAATTCAATTTATTGGTCATGTGTTCCGTTTTGAAGCTTCTGCTTCTGCAGCAGTAAATGTGTGCACTGCATTTTTGAATTTTACAAAGTAAGAAATAGAGACAAATTTCTCAGCAAGTGTATTCAAAGCTCTTGGCGCTGACACTGAAAAGGATGCACGACGTATATTTGTTTTATAATGGGGAAAATCAAGTTTGAATTTATTATGTGTGGAATGATTGTGTACAGTAGAACGTGTAGTCAGCTTATTGAACAAATAATCCGGTTTGTCAGTTGTTAAGATCCTGTATATAAAGTAAACATAATGCAAATATCTTCTATGAAACATTATAAGAATATTATGCTCATTTAAAACAGGAAGTATATGAGATCTTTTCTTAGTATAGAAAGCGTATCTTAACGTAGAATTTTGTAAGCAAGTTTCTTTGGTAATTTGGGACAGTAAAGAGTATCATAATAATCAAAAAGTGACCAAATTAGTGTTTGAACGAGACGTCATGTACATTTACAAGTAGCTGTGAAATCTTCGCAAAATCTGTACGGGGTGCGTAATATTCCAAATGCCTTTCTGCATTGAAATTGAATATGATCATCCCAGTTGAAAAATTCATTAAATATTAGTCCTAAATTTTTGGTAACTGATGCTTTGGGACGCAAACTGTCATCTTGATTATCAAAGAGGAGTGAAGTGGAAGTATTCTCTCGCGTTTGTAGTGCAGCAATAAACAATGAAAATAAAGGTTTCAAACTGCGTCACAGTGTCAAAATGAAAACATGGTACAAATGCAAATGAGAAAGTGAGTAAGCTGCAGTTGAAAATCTGTCCGACTAGCATATGTTTAGGAAGTAGAAGTTCCGTGAGTATTGATTTAACTGATACTGCAAGTTCGAGTTCGGTAAGTCCAGTGTCTTCGGTAAGTTTTGCTCTAAACCAGCCATCTTTCACTGAAGCAATAACACCGATCAAGCTGCAGTTAAGCTCAGAGCGTCATGCAGCTACCAGAGCAAAAATTGTTTGGGCCTTACATGTTGCTACTCAAAACTTACCTGCGGCATCGTGCGATAATATAGCTGATGTACGATCCATGCTTCCAGATCCAAACAGTTTTCTCAGAAACTTTTGTCTGAGCCATTCCAAACCGTATGTGTTGACTGATGCTTCAAGGCCAATTTTTCACAAACAGCTTTGTGAAGATTTGAAAAACATTCCGTTTACCCTTCTCTATGATGAAACAACAGACTTTCAAAATCACAAAGAACTATAGTTTGAAATTTGTTATTGAAGCTCTACTTTGCAGCAGGTTATGCCCCCTTGCACTCATTTTTCATTGGACACGCAAAAGGTGAGGACATCCATAAGTGCATTTGTGAAGTGCTGGATTTATACAATTTGTCACTTAATAATCTTCTTATGTTGGGAAATGATGAACCAAATGTCAAAAAGAAAGTGTTTAGAATCACAACTGAGTTTGTGCAAAGTGTGTGTGGGTTTCCGTTACTGGATATTGGTAGTTGCAATATTCATACCGTTCATAATGAGTTCAGAAAAGGTTTACAGATATTTGCTGATGATGTCTGTAATCTCGTCGTCATGATTTACTTTTTTTTTCTTCTTCATGGATGGGAAAATTTTCAAAGAATTCAGGAACACGAAGGCATCGTTTCATCAAGCATATCCCTTCACGCTGGTAGAAGTGTTGCCCTCTGTGGAACGTTTTACGGAACAGTTTCTAGCCATTGAATATTATTTCCTGCAGTTTATTCCGAAAAAGCAAAGCAGCTTGATGAACTCCTCAAACTACGTATCGATTTCCAAGATGTCGAAGAAAGGAGCCATTGTGAAAGCAGAAGTGACCTTTGTATGTGAAAGTGCATCTTTGTTCTCAGCATTCTTAACTATGTTCCATAAAGAAGAACCTCCTGTACGCATGCTGTACAACGAGCTTTACACCGTTCTTCTGAAGATAGTTGGTAGGGTTTCCAAGCCAGAATCTCAAGAACGCTTCAACACATTAAAGGACGAAGTCTTCAGTACTGAAAATCTTTTGCCATGAAACGAAGTGAAGTTTGGTGAGAAGCTTTCCTCAGTGGTCAGCACGCTTCCTAATAAACAGTCAGCAGAATTCGTTTCAAGTGTGCAGAAGAGTTACAAGGCAGTTGGGAAACATGTGGTCGAAAAATGAAAAATCTTCGAAAAGAGAATCCTGAAACAGTGTCGTTATGTGAGAGTGACATTACAGATATTGCTCGTACATCTCTCCTATGTAAAGTTCCAGTTGGCGTTGTTTTGGATGAGTCCCTTATACATAACAGGCTTAAGGCAATAGATACCGGTAATGCCCAGAAGTATGTATAAATAAAATTCCCAGTATCAGGTACTTAAGCACTTCAATTTTAATAATTTACTCCAAAATCCGATGGAGCTGAAGTACAACTAGGCCATGTATCGACATTTAACACAACTTGGGAAACACATATTGAGTTAAATTAACACAGCTATTTTTACAGTGTAGATAGTAATACTTCCTTCATAGAAATAGCAATTAACACATGGGTCCTTATGCAGAGTCGTTTTGAGATATTAGCGTCATACTAAAGGCCTGACTACTGCAGGAAACATGTTAGTAGAACTCTAGTGTGGCACTAATCACGCATCAGAACGACTCTGCATAAGGCCTTTGAAGTTTATACCCAGATATGCAGAAAGCCAACCACGCACAGCTGCTCCTATTAGAAGACGGTAGTAATACAGGTGGCAACGCGCATGTCACAATGTCCAAGTGCCTATCCTGATCACAAAACCTTGTCTTAGGGTTTTGCGAAGAACGTATCATTGTCGTTATGGTAGAAGTCACTAACTTCAAAGAATACGGATGGCGTTAGGCATCTCTCCTAGGACAAGGACGATATGCAAGGTGACACTGTGATGGTAACTATAGTCAGGCTTAGCATCACAATTTTACATGCTACATCTAGCCTGAAAATCTTAGAGCGTCATGTATTTCACCTTTCATATCGTCCTCGTTCTAGAAGTGCCTAACTGCATTAAAAAAAAAAAAAAAAAAAAAAGCACATGACTTTTGCCTAAACGACGGCGATATACAAAAGGTCATTTCATCCTTGCAGTAGTGAATTACAAGCGCCACCAGACAGCTATGTATAAGCTAAGAGTGAGTAAGGGTCTCTCCGATCATCATGCCTTCAAGAATGAATCCATTTTGGAAGAGATACATCCGACGTGGACTATATCTATAACAAAATACAGACAAAAACAGTGTAAATACAAAGGTTTTAGAGTTGACAAATAGACATATTCATTAATTCATCGTAATGTGCATCCACCTTCGAAGGACACAACGGCTAGTCAAAAGACGCAGAACCAACTCCGAAACGTTATTACTAAAGTACGGTAAAGTGTGACTAAAGAGAATCCACCAGTGCAACATGGAATAACAGCACGTGTCCGATGTTTACCAACAACCGTTTATCGAATCATCTGATAGTAGTTAGACCTGGAAACATTCTACAAATGCAAAACTCATGCTCTAATACCAACGCACATCATTCAGCGGAGAGTGGTATGTAAACAGTTGGGTGGGCGCTACCTAGGAAAGTTTCCCAAAAGTTTATGATAGTAGCAGATTTCTTCTAGGGATGGACAAAACTGGTTTCTAGAAAAATCGAAAACCGACATTTCGGTTTTTCTCTAAAACTGGTTCGTTTTTTTCGCCGAAACCGGTTCGGTTTTTCATCGAAACAGGTTTCGATTTTCTCTAAAACCGGTTCAATTTTCACCGAAACTGGTTTCGGTGAAAACTTTTGGAAAACACAAACTATTTGTGGAAACGGATTCAGTTTCCGGAGAACAACGTAACACTATTATGGTCAGAAATAGAACAAATTTTAAAAAAATCACGGAACCGGGTTTGATGAAAACCAAATCCGATGAAAAACCGAACCGGTTTTGAAGGAAACAAGCCGGTTTTTTGAAAATTTTCAAAACCCGATTTCGTTTTTCTAAAGACCGAAAAACCTGTTTTTGTGCCCACCATAGTTTCTTTTTATACAAAAGTGGTATCTAATGTAAGGTAAATACTGTTTACTATATACAGAACATCTATCTTATATACTACAAACATTACTCTGGTTTGTATGGCAATGAAACCAACAAAATCTACATCCACTAAGAGACAGGCTAGCAGTCACATTGCCAAAACAACGGTGATGTATATGGCTGGTATGAAACAAGAGACAGGAATCAAGGTTATCCCTCTTAAATCACCAACGCACAACATTCAGCGGAGAGTGTATCATGTAAACATTTGTATGGGCATTACCTGGAGAGTGATAAATGGCGTAGTCATCACTCTAGACGAGGCGTAGGTCAATCTGACCAGGTCAAAGCAAGTGCGTGCGATTTACTATCGTCCTATCAATGGAAAGAAACACGCAGTGGATTCGCACGTGCAAGGAAAGTTTCTCCCATGGCAGTAGCGTAGCCAGGATTTTTGTTTGGGGGGGGCCTTAGTGTTATATATATATATATATATATATATATATATATATATATATATATATATATATATATATATATATATATATATGTGTGTGTGTGTTTGTGTTTGTCAAGGTAGACATTTAGGATAAACTAGTAATAAAACGAAATATAATAAATTAGTTAATATATCGTAATAAATTTATATAAAATGTTAAACTGCATTAGACAAGTAACAGAAATAACCACGAAAGTAATCCAATAAGTGAATTAAAACAGAATAAACAATGAGCAACGATCGAAGCTGCGTAATTACTAGTAATAAATGTCCTTGCCCAGTGGTAGACAAAGGTTTTGCAGGTTTCGAGTTGTTGCAATACAAGATAAGAACTCAAAAAGAAAAATAAGAACTAAAATATTCTCTGAGAGTAATACGATGGATCTGAAGTGACAAACAAACACACCGACAAAAAAAAAAAAAAAAAAAAAAAAAAAAAAAAAAAAAAAAAAAAAAAACTTTTAAGAAGAAACATTTGAAACTGATAAGAGCACTAAAACATAGATTGAAATTATAATATCTATATGAAAAATAGTTATTAAACTGCATAAATAGCCATTCTATACGTGATAAGCATAGCCACTCGGATAACCATTACTTAAAACGTAGTCTCCTGGAGCTCTGTGCATATCGGTTAACGACAGCTTCAATGTCAATTGAAATATCTCTGTGCACTGTCATAAGTGTTAGAGCTGTCAGTCGATCTTCGTTTGTTTTGTTTCTCAAATAATTTTTAAGTCGTCTTAATGTAGAGAAAGTTCTTTCCACAGAAGCTGTTGTAACAGGAAGCACTGCTAAAATTGTGAGAAGGACCTTTATGTTTGGAAACATTTCCTCATCTATTTGTTGTAATGTCTCCACTACACATTTAGGAACACGAGCTTCTTTCTTCCAATGTGCAACCCATAAATTCCACTCGGCTTCTAGGATATTAATATTACTGTGATGAAGATCTTCTTTGTAGAACTCAATTGCAGGCAACACATCTTTAAATTCCCTACACGATGTTTTACTAGGGAGCAAACTGTCAAGACCGAGTAAAATAAGCTTGTGATTTGAAAACCGGGATTTCAATGCACCCAAAATTTCATCTAGGAACGGAATAAACACTGATCTTCTATAATATTCTTCAGGTGTTTCAGCTTCTACATTAGACCGGAACCTTTGAGTCCCTACTCTTCTTGGCATGGATGGAGTAACCCCTACTTTGCTTGACATTTCTTCAGCATTGATATATAGCTTCCGAAACTCATCTGTTGCACTTTCTCTCATGTTACTTATTGTTTCTTCTACGAGACTCACTCTTGACATAGCCGATGCTAGATCTATTTGCTCTTTCTGCAAAGCTTTGGATAATGGATATGTTGTCGAGAGAATCTTTGACATTATTGTCAGAGCAATTATAAAAGGGAAATTACACACACTTGCATGAAGAGTCTCGGCTTTTCTAGATACATCACTTTGTGTTCCTGTAGTAATTTCTTCTAGTGCTTTAACAACAGAATGAAATGAATCTTTAAATATGGCAATGGCATCGTGTCTCTCTATCCAACGAGTTTCACAATAATCATGAATTGATGAGTGGGTCAGTCCATCAGCTAAAAGAATGTCTTTAAGAATTTTCGACCTTTTAGCTGACGCTCGAAAAAACGTACACACTTCAGACACGGTTGAAAAGCAATTACGAACACAAGGACATTTTGCCGCATCACTTAAGCACAAGTTTAAGCAGTGCGATGAGCAGTGTGTGTAAACAGCTTTAGGGAACTCTCTCTGAATATGGGATTGAGCTCCGTTAAATGATCCTCGCATTGCTGATGCACCGTCATAGCCTTGACCTCGTAAATAAGCTAATTCAACACCCAGCTGAAGTAGATTACTCTTAATTGTTGAAGCAATAGCTGATCCTTTAACATCATATACAGGAACAAATGTAAGAAAATCTTCGCGAAGTCTTACAGTGTCTCTGTCAATATAGCGAACACATAGAGAGAATTGTTCGATACGGCTAATATCAGTTGTTTCATCTGCCAATACACTGAAATACTTGGCACTCCTTAATCGTTGTAATATTTT
Organism: Thermobia domestica; assembly: GCF_964235325.1. NCBI lineage: Eukaryota > Metazoa > Arthropoda > Insecta > Zygentoma > Lepismatidae > Thermobia > Thermobia domestica. The sequence continues at coordinate 25,094 of NW_027656604.1, forward strand.
ATATTGGATATGACATCCTATTATGTTTAATAGTTCATTTTGTACTGTTGGACTTACGTACATAGCATTTGCGCCCGAATTTTCTATATGATCACTTAGAAGAGAATCACCTCCTCTTGCACGGTAACGCAATAAGGCGCGGAAGTTTCCGTCATTGTGAACAGGATCCTCCAGCGTCAAACGTCCTGAATCCCTATGCCCACGAAGTGCTATTTCCTGTCTTCCGCATAATATTAAAGTCTCCACAATAACTGATAAAATAGCTTTGTTCTTCTCGGTATCACTTACATCTTTACTTTACATTTGTTGCACAACGTCCTTTTGTTTACCGTCAAAAATTTTGAGAAAATTTTGAGCTGATGTTCGTGAATGTTCGTGATATTTCGTTCTAGCATGTTCATCAAAAGTTTCGATTGCGTCTTTCCATTTGTTGAAAGGTTTCTTTACTAAACTTTGCGGTGTTTCATGAGAGCCACTTCCTACGCCGCCTTTGCAAAATAAAGAGCAATATTTGCAAAAAGCGCCATTAAGTTTATCGGAATATGCCAACCAAGAATACCGCTGAAACCATCTGATTTGAAAAGTTCTTTTCTTAGACCCTATCATTTGAACATGGCATTTATGTGAAGCAGAAGGTTCCCACGTTCTTCGTAACAGCATTTCCTTTTCCACGTCTGTAATATTGGATTTTCCAATGAAGAGGCCAATGTCATTTGGAGCGTACACGTCGTCCTCGTCCTTTTCCTCAGTATAGTCACAGAATTCTTGAATTTTTGATATGGAGGTCGCACTGCTCTCTCCACTCTGCAAAGATATAACGTGATGGCCAAATCAATTTCATGTATGTTACATCATTTGTACATAGAATAATCAACAAAAAACTAATATAGTTTATCAATTTTTAAGGAAGATATTAAGGAAAATCTGCAACTGTTCCATTCAGTACGTATCAATTTTTAAAAAAATCTTGGGCATGGGCAGGTGGTAGGTAGATGTCTTTCATTCGTAACTTTGCTCCCTGATTTTTAAAGCGAACGTACAAATTTTTAGTGAAAAAGAGGGTTTCCATTTCTCCCATGTGTCCACACTTCCACCTCTCCGAATAATTGCATACATTTTGCTGAAGTTTTTAAAGTATCATATTAAACCGAATCTTACTATTTCAGAATTACAGAGGTCGAAAATAGAACAAATGAAAGTTACATTGCTTGGGGGCCGTAGTCCCCCAGAACCTCCACTAATTTGACCTAGCTTTCCAAAGGACCAATATTTGAATTTCTCCAGTCAAACACTCAAGCACCGCTCTGTTACAATACCGGTAGATGTGACATTTACGATATAAATGAAATGAAATGAAATCTGTGAGTTTTACGTCCCACGGTTATGCCGGTTAGGCTAAAGGAGACGGTGATGATGAGTAATGAATGAAATGGTGGAATGAAGAAAGTGGGAGGAATCGGGAGAACCCCGAGAAGATCCACGCACACGGTGTTTGTCCACCACAAAATTCAGTTGGCGGGGGCTGGGATCGAATCCGGGACCCCAAGCACCAGAGGTAAACGCTCTACCACTGAGCCACCGCGGCCTCTCACATTTACGATATAAAATGGTAAAGTGTTTATCATGGGTCAAATTATTCAGTTTAATTACCATATATAATTATTCCCTTGTTGAATTACTGATACTTTTCATTACAAAATAGGATGAAATGTTAAAGTCTAAAATCAAGATAAATGTAGGTCGACGTAAAGGGGAAAAAACTAAAATTTTCCATATAATTAAGCATACCGTACAAACTTAAAATTTCCATGTAATTAGGATTAGCACAAATTATGTCTATTCTTCTCACAACTCTATAGCTATATTGTCTTGTGCTCTGAACGCACCATATAGTAAACACAAGCTCCATCAATTAAAGGTAACCAAGAAAGTTCTGTCACTTTTTCACTCACCACCTTCGAACATCGATATGTCACCTAAGACGTACATGGAAGATCAAAAATAGTTCCCATCAACATCGACAACCTTCTGCCAACGTTCTGGAAGGCCACGGATTCCATCGTGTAGAACTTGGTGGGTAGTGAAGCGAAGAAGTCAAGTGCATTTTGCACCTCTACTATGCATTTAAACTGGCGTCCTCTAAGGTGATTGTCCAAGGAATGGAACAGGTGATAATCGGACGGTGCAATGTCCGAGGAGTATGACGGATGCAATGGTGTTTCCCATCCAATTCGTAGAATGGTGTCCCTGGTCATCCTAGCCACGTGGGGCTTAGCGTCGTCCTGTAACAGGAGGACCCCTTTACGATTCAGAAGTGCTGGTTCTAGAGTTTTGAGTTTTTCTTGAACGCGTCTCAACTGCTAACAGTACACAATTGCATTGATGCTCTGGCCAGCTGGTAGCAGTTACCGATGCACGATGCCGCGAGCAGTCCACCAAACACACAGGAAGACCTTCTTCTGGTGCAGTGCTGGTTTTGGCTGTTTTGGAACCGGTTCATGGGATGCTAATTAATGATGACGGCGCCGTGGAGCTTTATACTGGACCCATTTCTCATCACATGTCAACACACTTTCCAGCAATGGCTACTTCCCCAGACGAGACACCAAAGAAACACAGATGACTCCTTGCATTGCCTTCTGGTCCGGAGTCAATTCATGTGAGACCCATTGTTCCAACTTGTAGTGCTTCCCAAGTTGATGTAGGTGCTGCTGAATAATTTCTTCACTTACACTGAATTGTAGTCCCAGTTCCTCACATATCTTACCATTGTTCGCCTGCTCCCTGATGATCTTCATTTTCCACATGTGTTGGTCTTTCGGCACGTGATGCGTCTTCGAGTGTTTCGTCACCGTCTTTAAACTTGTTAAACCAGCGTTGCACTGTCCGCGTAGTCACGACAACCTTACCAAAGCACTGGCATATCTGGAGCGGCGTTTGACCCCAGTTTGAATCCGTACAACATACACGCCTCTATGACGCTCTGTGGAGGTCCCATGTTCACTCTGTCCCTACGTAAGTTCATGGTGTAACTGAACTGTCACAATCAGATAGTATGTTGGAAATATGCATACCAACAACTGACCTTCGCCTTATCTCCATTCGCATTCAACTCACGATGTGAGGGCCAATTGAGCACAGACCTATACGAAAAGCGACAGAACTTTCTTGGTTACCTTTATATTATAATAGAATAGAAAGCAATGGATATAAAATGCGAAGTACTTTCTCAATTCTATTTCAAATGTGATTGACCCGGACTGGCTAACCTACTTATCTATTTATAGGTAGATTATATTTCAGACCAGCACACGAAACTGAAGTTTTCGTGAGTAAGTTCTTAAAATTCTGAACAATCTAAGAGTGATACAAAAATTTTCCGGAATTCAACTCAGGATATTTGTTGTAAAACACTAAGGATAACTCAGAATAGATAGGAAAAAACTTTTTTTTTACCATTAGATAAAAATACTTACTTCCTACATCTAATACTACATAATCTCGAAAAATATTTCTGAAGTTTAATAAAATTTATATACCGTGGATTCAGGGGTGACGAACTTAATCCGTTCTGTAACGCTGTTCGTAAACCAAAATATTTGTAAACCGAAATTATTTTCACATTGAAATTAATGTAAATACAAATAATCTGTTCTAGTCACTAAAACATGGTATTGCACATATATTTTTAAATATTTAAAGTGCTTTTTTGTGAAGTGAAAAATATAGAATGGAAATAGCATGATTCTTTTTAAAGACAAACAAGTAACACTAAAATTAAACGAAACAGCATGACAGCTAAACAAACAAACAAATTTGTGATTATTATTATTCATCTCAGCGATTCCAAAACTATGAAGTTGACAATAATATCGATCAATTTGGACATTTTATTTTTCACACCCCCTCCTCTCATGGTGAGGGACCAAACTTGGACTTGAACGGCCTCAGAATTGACACTATTCATCTCAGCAGCCCTTAAAACTATGGATTCGACTTTTAATCTCGGTCAATTTGAATATTTTACTTTTCACCTCCCCTTCCCCTTCCATGCCAACGGAGGGGGGTAAACATGAACGGCTTCAAGATTATCACTATTCATCTCAACGACCCCACAAGCTATGGATTCGACACTTATCTCGGTCTATTTGAACATTTAATTTTTATCTCCCTCTCCCTTCTCCTTATGCCGATGGGGATAAATTTGCGCTTGAACTACTTCGGAAGTTCTACTATGCATCACATCAAACCCGACACTAATATCGGTTTTATTCGATTATTTTTACATATCAACCCCTACCAACTTTCCATATATAGAAAGTCCTCCCCCCATTAAGGAGAATTTAAAAAAATGATAGGACATGTTCTCCTTCTTTTTAATGAAGAGTTATACTGAATTTCAGCTCTCTAAGTTTAACGGCTGGTGAGATACTCATTTTTTTCCCCAAAAAATTCGAACCCCCACTTCCCCTTTAGGATATGTATTTTAATAAAAGCGATATAATAACACCCCAGTAGGATTAGGGCCTAATTATATACCAAAAGTCATTTCATTTGGGTTTGACATTTGGCCGTGATTATCACGCACACATAGTTACATTGATTTTCTAATAATTCATATATTGCAGGTGATTAAAAAATATTTTTCTTCCAGTAATCAGCTCCTCTAAAAATGCACAGGGGCGTCCCGAAAACTAAGTAGTATGTCCTATTGCTATTATTATAGTACAATTACAAATATCAATATCCAAAAGTGCCTGAGGTTTAAGGTTTTTCCATTTTTCACTTAGATCTACTCACCTCAGATAAGTAAATAAAAACAAATGAAAAAGGAAGAAAAATTGAGGCTTTGAAAGTAAAAAGTAGACAAACTCACAAGTGTTCAGAAGATGCTGAATACAATTCACTGAGGAGAGGGGTTGGTGGGTCAGAGTGAATGGTAGGTCGCCGTGGGTCACGTCCTGCTATCTACGGTCCACTGACCCATTCCATCTATGCGCTGGTAACACAAATGAGGATAGACGGCTATTGACATTTTTAAACAATTACCGAACACTTGTTTTCAACGGAATTTAAATCTGGGATCGTTTGCACAAAGGTGATTACCAATACTACATAATAATAATAATAATAATAATAATAATAATAATAATAATAATAATAATAATAATAATAATAATAATAATAATAATAATAATAATAATAATACTTACATCTTTCTCTGAAGTGCTGTCTTCTTTAGATCTGTTTTTGTTGTTTCCGGATTGCTGTTCTTGCACATTTTCTTCGGCAAAATTGATACCACTACTGTCTGCTTTTCGTTCTATCCACTTTTCTAAAACGTTTTTTGAGTTTTTTTCTGAATTATTATCTTGTTTAGATTTTTGTTCGTTGCTTTTTGGTTTTTTTGCTTGTACATTTTCCTCGCCGAAATTAACAGAATTGTCTTTCTTCCGCTTTAACCACTTTTGTAAAAGGTTTTCCGCCATGATAAACGCAAAGTTAGTTCTTATTTCTACACCTGAACTGTTCTAACTGATCAAATATCAGAGATTGCTTTGACTATTTTAGTCACACGCTACAGGTCTTTACTATTGTTTTCCACCTTCTCCTGTAAATAATTTTTCCTAAAATATTTTTTGTTTGAATGTAACCAAAACAACAAAGGAAAATCTTTATTTTTACTCTTTCTTTTTTTCTTTTTCTTGCCTTGTAGGTTAAGAAACCTAGCTGCTGAGCATTTATCGAAATCAATTGATCGCCGCTTTCTTTGATGCCAATTGCGGCTACTAGTAGAAGTGAAGGGTGCCCAGGATCCTTGCTGTAGTTAATCCTATAGGGAACAGCGGTAGTTGATTCAAAATGTACGATAATAGATCACGTGTTTTGTTATTTTTATCCAGGTCAATGATTTCTTGGGCTCAAATATGTCCACTCCCTCCTAACCCTTGAGCTAAGGTAAAGATTAAATGTTTTCGGAACATCCTTTTAGGATTAGAAAGGAACTGATTATTGTCAGTATTTCCTGGTTCAATCTGCAAACTTTGGCTTTGGGTCAAAGAAGACTGTGGTGGTCATTGCTATGTCAAACAGTACAACAATAACTTCAAGGTCACGTCACCATTTGCGTAGGCCCTCCTCACTCTCTTTCCATTCTTTCGTTTGAACAGCAGAGATTCTTGGAAACTTCGATTTCCATACCTCCAATATGTAAACATTTTTAAAGAATGAATACGACGTTGGCAAACACAGCTTGTATAGGATAGGAACTATTTAGTGTCATATTTTGCTTTGAAATGAAAAAAAAAAATGAAATGAAATCTTTGAGTTCTACGTCCCACGGTTATGCCGGCTAGGCTAAAGGAGACGGTGAAGATGAGAAATGAATGAAATGGTGGAATGAAGAAAGTGGGAGGAAACGGGAGAACCCCGAGAAAACCCACGCACACGGTGTTTGTCCACCACAAAGTTCACTTGGCGGGGGCTGGGATCGAACCCTGGACCCCAAACACGAGCTTTGAAATGGAGTGCATGAAAGGAAATTATTGTTTGTTCAGAGATAAAATTACAAATATCAAAGTACCAAAATAGATTGTCGGAACCCTTTGGGGGGGGGCCCGGCCCCCCTGGGCCCCCCCCTTCCCTACGCCACTGTCCCATGGATTTTTAAGCTTTTGGCTTATTAAAACGGAAAAATCACAAAACGCCGAGCTACAACACTTGAGGAATTCTAGAACGTATTCAAGGACAGGCGAAACTGTATTAGGCTGTGCTGAATGGAAGCTCCGATGTCGTGCAATATTTCACCGCCAGGACCATCATACTGAACATAATCAGTGATGGAAAAGGGGTTTCATAACCTAAGGAAGACGGGAGCAATTCATTACCACAAGGATGAAACGACCTTCTGTATATTTTCTAACAAGTTTGTAAGTAATGAACTATTATCTAAATATCTCCTAGTTCTAAAGATAAACACATTGACATTAAAAAATATGTTTGAAATGCAATTTACATTTATTTGAGTGCAATAAATCCTATATTTTTTAAAAATATTTTACATAGTGATTTACATTGTCATCTGGAACATGAAAGATTCAGCGAAACAGGTTCCTCATTGTATTTATATTATTATGTGACATGCTATTTGCAATAAGGTATTCACGATTTCTGTAATCTATATTGAACATACAAACCTCTCACTACAGAGAATAAAAAAGTATGAAGATGCTTGCTATGTGGTAAAAATTCACAACACTACTATGCACATGACACTAATGATCATAAGTAAGTAAGTATTAAAATATATTTTGATTATACTCTATTTCTTGAGGTATAAAAATATTTTGATTTTTTCATAAATATCATTGTTCTCAGTACAATGTTATTGAGCTGTAATTAACTTAATACAATATTTACGATTACTTTAAAACATTACAGTTGTAACAAAGTGCTATTCGTTTGGCTGGCGCACGTAACTAGTATGTTAATAAATCTTATACTGGAATGTCGTTCATCGTTATGAAATTTGAATAATAAGTGTATATATTCATTACGGCAATATATTTGATCTGCGTTAAAATCCTGAGAAAAAGACTAATTAAAATCAATATTTCCTTTAAATAATAATAATAGTAGTAATGTATGTATTATATAGGACAACTTCAACAGAACATTGAAAAAAAAATCATTAAGTGTATCTTAGTATAGAAATACTGATAGGGACTTACCAAAAAGGTTGCACTGTATTTGTAATAGTCAAATAAGGACTAAATGCTTAGACCAAGAGTCGGCAACCGTTAGCACGCGAACCCTTAAAAAATAGAAATAGAGTACAAATAAGTAAGTCGTCGTTCTCATTCGAAAGACTAGATTCCCTATTCATTTTGGACCTTGAGCTGATACCTTAATCCGGGCTTCAAGTTTTGAGGAATGATCCATTATATTCTTATGTGAAAAATGTTTTACACTCACGACTGAAATTGCACAATATTTCTTAATTCCGAAAGATGTGTGAACCTTAAAGTTGCTTAATACAGTCGTGACATAGAACTGTTCCCCAAGAAGAAATAAACATAAAATCTCATTTAGAGTTCTAGTGTTTTCTAATAAATTATGTATTAAGAAGTTGTTAGAACTTCTTATTTAATCTTTGTATTTGATCTAAAATGAATTTTAAAGTATCTTTTAAAAAATATAAATCTTGTACCCATAAAACATTTAAAGAAAGAATATGTAAACACTAATGTCTCTTCCAACCAGTCAAAAAGTATACTAAAATTTAGAATGAAAATACAGTATTACTTTCGGCATGATATCTGAAAGATTAGTAACAGTCCATTAGACCATTATTTACACATGTCTACAATAATGGATTTACAATGGTACTACAATTTCCTTTTTACACAATACCAGGGTGTGTAAAAATTCTAGAAAACAACAAAATATTATCGCTATACTGACTACGACTCAAACGAGCCGGCGGCAGCAAGTGAGAAGTTGGGATTTTATCCCTTGGACGAACAGATTTGTTGTGCTTACCACATTACACATTTTTTTAAACTTCGGTTCATGACCTGTATGTAACAATATGTGATTAAATAATATGTGATCTAATATTGACTGCAACTGAAAAACAAACCTGGGACAAACCACTTATTTATTTATTTTATTTACTTGCACACACTCACACACACACACACACACACACACACACACATATATATATATATATATATATATATATATATATATATATATATATATATATATATACAGGGTGGCCAAATCATCCGCTATAACGGAGAAACCAAAAGAGAGAGAAAAGCGAAACTTTGCACGAAACAACTATAAGAAGAACATCTTAGCATGTATTAAACAGAAACACTCAACAAACAATGTTACCAACCCAATATAAAGTTTTTTTTTTTTTTTTTTTTTTTTTTTTTTTTTTTTTTAAACGGCTTTACGTTGGATTATTACATATTTCAAATCAGCATGTCAAACGAAAACTTAAAATATCACATTTATTATTCAGTGTTGCAAGTAAGGATGTTACAGTATCACAAACATCCAAAGTTTGGAAGCTTCTATCACACATAATGCACATCGAAAGTAACTTAGCGTTGGATGTCATGGTATGACTTTGTTTCCAATGAATAGGAACGAAGTTACTAGGGCTTGAAAATTTGAGTTTTTTTGAAAGACTTTATTTCGAAAAAATGCTTAGCTAAGTATCAAATCTTTTATGGTTTGCAATGGACGTACAAATTATTTTACCGTTTACAGCACTTTGATATCTCAAACCGTTCCGGAGATATGATAAACATCGCTAAAGTTGGCAACATTGCTTAAATCATGTAATTGCTAGAACTTGTTGTAATTAGACCTACTAAAAGCTATTGCTATAATGCTGTACAAACAGGAAAACAACAATCATTTCAAATATTTTCCACAAATACGCCATTTTTAGTATATATAAACATGGATGCGCAATATGCAGCCCAAAATTGGTCGGAACACTATTAAAAAAAAAAAAAAAAGGCTATAACGAATATGAAATGTCGGATAAAAGAACAGTAGTTATTTTGTGCCTAGATTTCATTCATGTGTGAATTGATATGAAATCTGTCCTAGTTTTCAGTCCCTGATCAGTTTGTTTGTAGCAGAGCTTACGAATCTAACTACGTAACTAACTTTATAGTGTACGGAGCCCGGAGGTTCAATCCTGCATTCACAAAAGCTCTGCATTGACTTCTGTCCTTAGCAAACTGAATTCAGTTTCTACTTTGTATTCCTATTTCTGAGAGATCCATCTTAATATTATCATCCCATCTGCGCCTAAGTCTCCTAATGATCTCTTTCCGATTGAGTTTCCAGTTAAAATTTTAAAAGCTTTCATACTTGCTTCCATTCTAGCTAGATGACCTGCCCACTTGAGCCTTTTAGACTTAATAACCCTAATAATAGTAGGTAAACAGCATAAATTATGCAGTTCCTCGTTATGAAGTTTTGGACATTCCCCATTCCCGTTCTTCTTGGATCTGAACATTCGCCTCGGGACTTTATTTTCATATACTTCCAGCCAGCGTTCATCCCTCAGAATAAGCGGTCATGTTTCGCAACCATGCAGCACAAAAGGCATAATTATCGTTTCATATATTTTAGGTTTTATATATTTTCTATATTTCGAGGCTAACCCTGTCGCCATCCCTGTTCTACATCCACTTATACATTTAATGGAATCTAGGCCCGAAAGAAGTTTTTTTGATCTTCCTACCACATATTGTTCTCGAGTTATGACCTTTTTCATTTTATGTTCTGACCAACTTTCGGCGGGATCTAGCTCCGAAATGACGCATTCGTGCACCCATATTGGTCTATAATTGTTTTCGTGTGAGAATTCATTTCTCAAAGTTTTTTGGTGCTGTTTCCGAATACACTGTATATGTATATATACCTAGGTATAATCTATATATAATATCCTCCAAGGAACAGTATACACACAAAATACAAACTGAATTTTTTGTTTGTAATTGAAAACTCCTTTTCATCACTGCTGTCATATGACAAATGGATGTGCTCTTAACGTTAACATCCGAATCATATTTTCCCACAAATACCCTGTACCAAAAGTGAGAATTCTTATCTATAATAGGCACAAGAGAGCTCATAAATGCAACTGAATTCATTAAGACAATGTTCTAAGTGAAACTACTCTTTGACTAGCTCAGTCAACTAGTCAAACTCTACATTATATATAAAAAAAAAAAAAAAAAAAAAGTTTTCTTTTCTTCTCTTTTTTATTATTAGAACACTTCTGATTCAAAGATCACAAACGACATGATATGTCTTTTTAATATACTGACAAATTGAGCAAAGAAATTGCAATATTTCCATTGTACACTTTACCCGTGAAATCCCGTAACTACCATTGCTTATTATTATTATTACTACATTATTTTATCTTCCCTCCTCCCCCCCCCCCTTTGAACATACTGGTCTCTATTATTTATAGTAATGAATTGTAAATGCTTTAAGAAAATGAAATGTATACATCACATGCAAGTTTTATATAGAATACTCTAGTCTTCAAACCCGTACGTAGACTTGAGCTGTTTCAGTAACTGACGCTTCTCATCTTCTGGCAAAAAGCAGGATCGAGCTGCATTAAGATTCTGAAATGAAAACGACAAATATGTCATGAATAAATAGGCCTCAAATTACATACACGGGCGGGCGATTTTTTATTTATTTATTTTATTTTATTTTTTTTTACACGTACGGAAATTTAAAAAATTCGGAAGTTACTACAAATGACTGATCAGCAGGTAATATGCTCATCAGGGTCACAAAATCAATGAAAGTTTGATAATTTGAATGAAGCACGAGAACTAAATTTGTTTAATCTGTAATGATTTTGATAAAAGAAGAAATATAAAAAGGTAACTGTAAGAAAGTCTCAATATCTTTCTTAAAGTGAAAAAAAAATCGAAATGGAAGTAAATCGACAGTGATCTAATCCACTCCGAGTAAGATGTCTTACACCACCTTACACCACCTCTTGCTTTTGAGGCGAATTATCTTCCTATTTAGTAGTTGGGATCAATATTCATGTCCTATTATCTATTTCAGTTCACAGTAATGAAAAATGAAATGAAATCTGAGTTTAACGTTCCACGATTATGCTAGGTGGGATAAAGGAGACTGTGATGATGAGAAATGAATGAAATGGAATGAAAAGTGGGAGAACCAAGAGAAAACCCACGCACACAGTGTTTGCCCACCACAAAGTTCACTTGGTGCGAGCTGAGATCGAAGCAGGGACCCCATGCACCAGAGGTGAACACTCTATCACTAAGCCACCGCGGAACCCAGTTCACAGTAATGTCACATTAAAAAAAATCACGGGTATATTCATAGTATCGCATAGGAAACGTTGGTCACAAATAACACTTGTATATGTTATGTTCAAGGTTTTAACAAAAAACTATTCTTTCATAAGTTTCTGTCCATTAAGGTAGAACTTTTAATAATAATAATAAGAAGAAGAAGAAGAAAATTAAGATAGTATTATTAATGAAACAATTACCATATTTTTAATTCTTAGCATTCCACGTATCTTTCGTACCAGCTACCTATTTCCTATAATGCAATATTCACCGGTTGAAAATAGTTTTATACTTTACTACTAGATATGTAACTTTACTCTGAAACGACTTTTCGCTAGAAATCTGACTATAGATATGCCAGATTGACTTGATCCCTAGTCTTTCGTTGCAAGCGCTGCTATCGGCTGAAGGTATTCCACTCGCTTTCTCTCGCCTAGCAACAGCTGAACCCTTATTGGCTCAACGCATGGGTGTGTGAGGGTATGAGTGTTAATTCGCATTTTTGCCACGGCTCAAGACATTTTGGCAGCACAATAGATGAAATGCCTGATCTTCGCACAGAAACACTAAAGTTTACGGGAAAAAAAATTTGAAGGGCATATTTGAACCCCTTCCTTCTTCCCCTCTTAGGTTACATATTTCAATCAAAGTTAAAGCATAAAACCCAGCTCAACTTGAGTGCGAACTAAATTCAGAAGTTCATTCGAACAGTTGAGCCATTTTCTCACATTGAACATTTTATCAGTGCGAAAACAGTTTGAAATATCTGGTCACTTATTTTAAACGTGCTTATAAGCCGAGTTTCATCTCGTTAACTTGAAGGGTCCCTAAGACACTTTATTATTGGCAAAGAATTTTAAACCCCTTTACTCTCTTTAGGGTATGGATTTGGATCAAAATGAAACGATAGAAATACAGCCCCAACCATGTATTATGTTCAAAAATCATTTCAAAGAATTTAGCAGTTTTCTCACAGAAAATCAGAAATTTGAAATAATATGTAAATTGTCCCCTCTCCCTCTAGAAAGGAATTTTGCAAAACGCTGGGCCATTTATATTTAATGAGAACCTGATATTCCAAGTTTCACTATCCTCAACTTCAGGGAATCGTAACAAATTCTTGGAAGGAAAAGGAAACTGAACCCCCGTTATCTTCTTCCCCTTTCGATACATATTTCACTCACAGTGAAATCACAAAAAACCCATCTCAATCTAAGTGCTAACTCTATTAAAAATTAATTTCAAACGGTTCAAATCATATTAAGCATTTCATGAATACAAAATTGGAAATTAAGATATAGAAATGTCCTCACTCCCCCCCCCCCCACCAGAAACGGAACTTTTGAAACGTTGGAATACCTGTCCAATTATTTTTAAAGAACAGTTTATACGCCGAATTTCATATCACTAACTTGAGAGACTCGTAAAACACACTGTTTTTGGCATTTACATTTTGAACTCTTCTTTCCTTTTAGGATATGCATGTTCATCAAAATAATATGATAAAATTCGGCTTGAGGACAGCGCTATGTTCAAACGGTACATCCGTTTCCTCAGTAAGTGATAACATATTTTATATACAGAGAGGACAAATACAGAAGAAAAAGCGATTTTATATTATAACAATTCCTATATAGATAAGAATACAATGATTTACAAACAGTTTTTTAAAAAAATGCACTAAAGGCCCGAAAATCGAATCCGAGACTGCGGTTTACAGTGCCGATGTGTTAACTATTACCTACCCAGTCCACTCGTGCGTTTTTTTTTTTTTTTTTTTAATTTATTTTACGGTCCCTAGATCACAGAATTTCCCTTTTTTGTTTTGTTTTGTGTTAAGGGGATGTCTACCCACTTGCAAGTGTTTCAGGATCCCTATAAGATAACACGTAGATATTTCTATGTGAATATTTAACAAGATATTGCACTTACCGTCTCAAAATTTTCCATGATATTTTCCAACAGCAATACCTATATGTTCATGGTTTCTGTTTTTGATTTAATGCCCCAGATCAATTTAGATTAATTATAATGTATACTTTCGTTTACACTTGGCAACGTAGAGGATAGAATTTCTCCAGGAATTGAGAGTTCTCTGCTGAACCTCTAGCCCTAATAATCTTCGCGTCACGTGGTAGTGATTTATGAGCGCTTCTGGCTAAAAACAAATGTTGTCTCTGTTTCTTCCTTTTTTTTTTTTTTTTTTTTTTTTTTGTCAAAAACTTGTTTTGGGCAGCTTTGTCCTCAGTTTTGTCCACTGCCTCTATCGAGATAGCAGTTATACAATGGAGATCGTTTGCAGATCTCATAGCAGATAATGTAACATTCTTTGAAGAAATTCGAAGACTGACATACGAACCGCGTGACAATTTGGGTAGGGAATCTGGAGCGTTGCAATTTTGTGTTCTGAAGTCCGCCTTATCACACAAGACGAAATGACCATAAACAAGAGACTTGTTAAGGAAGAAGGAAAATGTTCTTAGTAATTGTATCCAATTGTTTCCACATTTTTCACCTTTCCCCCCGAAAGATCCCTTCGAAAAGGGAAAGAGGGGAGGGTGATTTTGTGACCCTTGAGTTTTAGAATAGTCTTGAAACGAACTGCAAAGTGCACTTACTGGAAATTCTACTGTCGTTGTGCTATAATATCTGTGTTGCAAGAAGTGTGACAAATTGAAGGAATCAAAGAGGAAAAGAATTTGGTACTCTCTCCTTCAAAAAAGAAGTCTCGCCAAACTAATTCATATGTGTGGTCGATCTCAGAGTATGGAGTTCAGAGACTGGATAGTTAATATTTACCATTCAGGATTACCTTACAACCAATTAAATTCCATTTTCACCTAGCTTGGGCTGGGTTTGGGCAACTCCCTCTTGTGCAGTCGCCTGGACCCAGATCAGGCTCGTATTTATGGACATGTGTCTATTTCCGGATCACTTCGGAATTGATCCTTCGTTAATAACCATTCAAGTTCATTACTATATTTCCTGAATTATCCAGTAATCCTTTCTCCTCCAATCCTTTATCTTTCTTCATTCTTTCTCTTTTTCTTTTCTTCTCTGCCTCCCTCTGCTACTCTTCTTTCTCACTCTTCTTTTTCCTAACACTAACAAAACTGAAAAACGGTGTCGTGACGGGGAGTAGTCGCTATCAGCACGGTCAATAAGTTGTTTCGATAGTTTTTTTTTCTTCGGGAGTCCGATATGGAATGATTAACTCGAAAATGAACATATACAGAAAGAATAATAATAATAAAATTTATTCATGATTTCAATTATCAGATAGGAGAGTATTGTATTTCTTCCTTACTTCGGGCGACTCCTCCTTCCTCCCACGAATAAAATTACCCGTATACATGACAATAGGAAGGTATTTCGTTGAAAAATATGCTTTTTGTAGGATCATTTTAATTTCAGGCATACTCATTTTCATAATGTAATTAATATAGATGTATGCGCAGTATAAATGTAATGTGTTAGAGATGTAATAAACTATTTCGTTGATAATTGTTTTTGGTAGAATCATTTGAATTTCAAGCATAACGTCATACTAAGGGGTTCCAGAGTCTTGTGGTTAGAACTTTTGACTCCTGTTCGCGTGATTCTAGGTTCGATTCCCTACTAGAATACTCAAATCATTGGCGTTTGCTCATCGTTGTGAGGCAATCTGAGGAGCCACGTGATTAAAAGACGTGACAGTCTATAGAATTAATATAAATGTATACATAGTACAAATGTTGTTTGACAGTAGTAAGGTATTTCGTTGATATGTATATACTATTTCTAGGATGTATACGACTTTTATAATGTAGGCTATAATGTATTCTTATAATCAAGAACGAAATTTTAAAATTCTTCTTCTTATTATTATTATTATTATTAAGTATTCTGCCTTTTGGCCGGTCCTGGGACTGATGAGATTTTTTTCGTTTCTTCTTAATTTTCAGTTTGGACCTTGAAATATTTCTTCCATGTTTCTCGATTTTCAGCTCCTTCTTAATAATAAGTAATTATTAATGCTTAATAATAATTAGGCATAACAATGTTAGAAAACTGAAATATTTTAACAGAGCAGTTGATTCCCACGAATGTCTAATAACAAATTTTACCACCCAAGTGAGATTTATACCACTTGACACTATGGTTCGGAACTCATGACTATCATATTAATGTTACAAGGTTATTTTCTAAAGACAGCTGTTTATTAGTCTAAAATCTAAACTCAGCAATACAGCCCATAGGGGCCTGGACATGCCAGCTGGTAAACATTCACAACCTAGAAGATCGTGATCAGTGCAATGACATCAAACAATCCTTTCGTCTTTCTTGGCCAGAGATCGCTACCACTTTATTCGGATAGTTCTCAATTTCTTTCACGATGTTGACTCAACTTCGGAAGTTGTGAGCTTACACTGGCAATCGAATCCTATTCTACGTACAATGGAGACACAATATAACGAGATTCAGCTAAGGAAAAACTCCTAAATAGTCATTAGTAGGAAAAGAAGCTGAGTACTATTCAGGAATGAATTGTTGATCATCTCTTAGGGGGAGGATATTTTCGAGAAAATGTACGCATGGAAAATAATAATAATAATAATAATAATAATAATAATAATAATAATAATAATAATAATAATAATAATAATAATAATAATAATAATAATAATAATAACACAGCTACACAAAAAGAATAAAAGTTCTGTGCACCAGACCCCAGGGTATGGATTTGATGTATTTTATAATACAGAATCCAAATTTCGAAACCCCAGGACGATTGACCGTGATATTTTTTTAAATGGGCGATAAACATAAGCAAACGTAAAACAGCACTTACGTTCTTCGCCCATAAAACAAAGATGACACGGTCAAATCGTCCTGGAGTTTCGAAATTTGGATTCTGGGTACCAAAATACATCGAATCAATACCCTGGGGTCCAGTGCACAGAACTTTTATTTATTTTGTGTGGTTGTGTAATAATAACAATACTGTATAAGGAAAAGGAATGAAGACGTACTAAAGGAAGCTAATGAAGGACGACAGATCATGAAGATAATAGGAAAAAAAAAAGAAACAGCATGCTTGGACATCTTATTCGGCACTCCGATTGGATCACCATGTTGATAGGGGAAAAGGCAGAAGAAAAACCAGGAAGTGGAAGATCAAGGATAGAAAAATCTATAAGTTTTACGTCCCACAGTTATGCCTGGTAGATTAAAGGAGCTAGTGATGTTGTGAAAAGAAGGAAATGCTGGAATGCAGAAAGTGGAAGGAAACGGGAGAACCCCGAGAAAACCCCCACACATGGTGTTTGTCCTCCACAAAGTTCACTTGGTGCGAGCTGAGATCGAACTAAGGACGCCATGCATTAGAGGTGAACGCTCTACCACTGATCCACCGCGGTCCGATCAGGGATAGATGCAGTTACGAAGAAGAGACCTTATCAAATTATAAAACAGCTCTCCCAGGGGAGAGAAAAGTTTTAAAATTTCTTTCTTGCGCATCAACCTATGATTGAAGTGAGAAAGATTATTATTATTATTATTATTATTATTATTATTATTATTATTATTATTATTATTATTATTATTATTATTATTATTATTATATCGAGAATGTACTTCTGGGTTTCCTCCTTAAAAATACACACACTATTTCCAATTATGGTTATCCTACTTTTTACAAATTTGTCTTTTTTTTTCCTCTGTCTTTCATTCCCATCATGAGATGAGTGGGCCATAGAAGGTGACGCCTTTTCTGTGGCCAGAGTGATCAAATTTGTCTAATTCAATATTGGTTTAACTAGTATTAGTTTTCAAGCTACATATATAAGTTCTTTGACTAACTGAATAGTGCACGCCCCTTCTGGCTCACTCGCCACTATTTAACATTAAATTTCAGATGCCTCGCTATACTTGCATAAGTTTATTATTTCTAAAATAAACATTACGTAAAAGGTTATTCAAATTGATATCAAGTTTTTCTGACATTTGTATATTACGCATATCTTTCTTAATTTGCATTACTCACATTACCCCAGAGAACGAACAAATTTTAGAGTTCTGGTTTGAACTTCTCTTACAATAATAAGCAAATATACGAGGAACAAACTTACCATTATTGACGATGCGGAGGGGAGGAGATTTTCTGGACTAGGAAGGAATGTGTGCGGGTGCAGAGCAGAGGTCTGCACGGGCCGGAATTTTCAGCCCGGGCCCGGCCTGTGAATTTACAATGTGAGGCCCGACCCGAGTCCAAAATATGTCTTAGCATTTAGGCCCTATCCCGGACTGAGCTCTGTGATAATCAAATGAGCCCGAAATAAGCCCGAATTGCAGCAACTTAATTACACAAGGCCGCATAGGTTCTGTTGTTTTTATAATTTTGGGTGTTTTATATGTATTTGAACATGCTGAAACCGAAACTGGCAATAGTTTTCTCATATCACGTAAGAATTTCTCACAATTCACGATTTATATATGTTGATTGCGGTATGCATGTTTAAGCGTAATTCAACTGATTGACGCTAGATGTCACAAGTACGTAGTGAAATTATCCAGGCGGTAATAAAAATGAATATGTTTTAAATGTAAGGAAGTTTAATTCAACTAAATTAACTAAAATTTTGCCTGCATGAATATTTAAAATATTTCTATATCAAACCTTGTTATCTCATTTCAAATAAATTTAATATTTAATTATTGCAAATCTTAAATGTGCTTCAATAGTATGAAATGTTAATATCTTTGGTTAGATCTCTTTCGTAGTTCGTTGAATACTGAGTTGCCATGGCAATTCGTGGTTGTAAGAATAGACCAGATTTATTTTGTTACATCTGTGGTGAATTTGTTCCACACAAACAGATTTTGTAAGAAGGGCATATTTCGCATACTTCCATGGAACTTGGAGATCAAGGTAAATCGTGGACTCTACACAACCTGTGTAGATCATATGTGGAATCGTTTCGGAACTGGAGCACTGGAAAGCGGTCATCTATGCTATTCGCAGTACCAATGGTGTGCAGAGAACCCAAAAACCATAGCGACGATTGCTACTTCTGCTCCTGTGAAATTGTAGGACACAATTCTCGAAACAAGACAAATATAGTGTATCCCAATATTCCCTCTGCAATGAGACCTGTGCTGCAAGGCCTAGACTTACCTGTTCCGATACCTCCATCAAGTCTTGAGTTTGTAAGTGATCCTAGTTCGTACAGTGATTCAGTGGAAAATAGTGAAATAGAAGATGAAGTTTACAACCCCCCTAGCGGATCTCGTGACCCTATACTACTCACTCAACGCCAGCTCAATGATCTAGTTAGAGGCATAAATCTGTCTAAAGAATCTGCTGAACTTCTTGGTTCCAGACAATGAAAATAACTTGCTGGCCTGTGGAACATTTTCCTGATACAGATATCGGGAAAAAGAATTTGTGTAGTATTTCTCAAAAGAAGATTCTGTCGTGTTTTGTTGTGATGTGTCAGGTTTGTTGATCAAGTTAAATTTCCCTTGCCTTTCTAGTGATTGGAGATTATTCATTGACTCGAATAAAACAAGTTTAAGATTTGTTCTGTTATATAATGGAATAAGTTCCTCTCAGTTCCTATAGCTCATTCTGTGTCACTGAAAGAAACATGATAATGTGCAATTTATTCTTAATAAAATTAAATACGACGTACATGGTTGGGTGGTGTGTGGAGATCTAAAGATTTTGAGCATTGTACTTGGGCAACAAGGTGGGTATACAAAATACCATGTTACATCTGCGAGTGGGATAGTAGGGCACGAAATGACCACTGGGGAAGGAAACAGTGGCCAACACGGAAAACACTGAACGGGGGATCAAGAAACATCATTCAACAAAATTTAGTCAGTCCTGAGAAAATTATACTTCCTCCCCTTCACATAAAATTAGGATTGATGAAACAATTTGTTAAGGCACTCGACAAGGAAGGCGAATGTTTCAAGTTCACATGCAACAAATTTCCTTCACTTTCATGTGCCAAAGTGAAAGAAGGTGTCTTCGTTGGCCCAGACATTAGGAAGTTAATGAAGGATAAAAACTTCGAGGCAACAATGACTAATGCTGAAAGGGCTGCTTGGATAGCATTTAAAAACGTGGTGGTGAACTTCCTGGGGAACCACAAAAGTGCTGATTACAGAGAAGTTGTTGAGAATATGTTAGTTAAATTTCAAGAACTGGGTTGCAACATTAATCTCAAGTTGCATTTTTTGTATTCTCATCTTGATTACTTTCCACCAAATTAAGTGAGGAATAAGGCGAACGGTTCCACCAAGGCATGAGGGATATGGAGAAAAGGTATCAGGACTTTGGAGTGTTAGCATGATGGCTCACTAGTGCTGCACATTGCACAGAGAAACTTCAGAAGAATATCACAAGAAAATTAGGAAAGGTTATAAGAGAAAGCGTGCTAAAAAGATGTGAAAAATAAGTAAGTTATATGACTGTGTTGATTTCCATTTTACAACGTATATATTAATGTATATATTTCCATATTATATGTATATATGTAGTAATCTGTATGTGTAGAGAATCTTATAATCTTTTATTTGTCTGTCTGCATTCACATTAAACAAAACATATTCAGTTATTTAGCATAATAAGCTCTTTAGTCTGATAGAAGATAAGGAATAGGGTATAATATAGCAGTATTGAATACGGAAGAAGGCCCAAATTTTGACATTGATTTGTAAGAAAACCTTACGTGACAGGGAAAAGCGAATTCATTATTCGTAATCAGCTAGGAACAAAGAATTAAGTTCACCTATTAATCAAAAAAACAACATGAACTTTTTTTCAATTTGCAGCCCTGTGTTATTAATGCAAAATTGTATTTTTATTTACAGCAATTCGAGGTTTGATTTTGCAGTTGTGTTTTAAAAGTCCTTCAGAAAGAACGGTGCAATTTGTATCGTTTTACACTATATTTACAAAGTTAGGCCCGAAAAAGTCCGAGAAATATGGTTGTATATTTAAAAATTCACAGCCCGAACCCAGGGGCGTCATTTAGGAGGACAGGGAGAGGCATTTGCCCCCCTCTCGAATTTGAGATTTATATAATTTTATCAATAGCATAGTAGTAAATCAGTGAAAAACGCGAAATTTTACATATATCAAGGGGTCTTGGCCCCCCCAAGCCAAATCTGAAATGACGCTACTGCCCGAACCCCTCCCGGGCCCGAAGTGATACATTCTTTGTAGGCCCGAGCACGTGCAGACCTCTAGTGCAGAGGCGTTTCAAGTGGTGGGCGACTGCCCACGGCCTTGCATCTTGAGGGACCTCGCAAAGACCAACGAGCCTAAATCGATTTAGCACTCACTTTTGTCGATGCAACAATAGAAACAAATATGAATTCGGACTTAATTACAGAAAAACAATACGCTTCAAACTAACTTTTCATCTATTCGTATATATTAGATCGCTAGCATACGCGACAGGCGGCGAGTTTATTTTAAAATTGCAATAATGAATGTGTATAAGTCTTTATCGTTGAGATGAATTGTTTTCGATAAATTTTATTACAATTAGCAATTTTTAAAAAAGGGGGCAGGAAGGACTCGTAAACCTTATTTTCCTTCTGTGCAGATGGTATGGTAAAAATCAATACTGGATAATGAAAGTGTAAGTGTAAAGGCTAATATGGAACAGAGAAACAAAAGAGAACTTCTTCAGAAGGGAATTGGGAGGGGAGGGGATGAGAGTACAATGCTGTGACACTTAAAATGCGTCTTGATTTGTATACTTCAACAAACTTTTCTTATTAGATTACGCAATTTCTAGTTTCTTACTCCGATTATTCAAAGTATTCAAATGTTCTCGGAGGGAGTGACCGCCCCTCCTTTTAATCCGTCCGTGGTGTCATTCAGTTTGGCTTTTCGCTACTAATTCAAAGTGCTTTCCGAAACAAGTTGTCTTCTTGTGACAGCAGGGGGTGGAAGAAACAAACAAACCGTGAAAGGAAGAAAGAAGAGGTTTTGGGCTCTTCAAGTCCAGACCATTCTAACCACTGAGAAGTGAGAATCACAATGTGATTTAAGCAAGCAGATGGTCAGCCCTCCCCCCTCTGCAGCATACTTTTTATTCTCTGTTGCCAAACTTACTGAAGAATATATTGCAATTAATCTAACGCATGTAACGTAAATTGGAGACCGTGGTTGGATTTATATGGGTCTTGTGTATTTGTATTAAAAATTTCAAGTTATTACCTCCAATACTTTGTTAGAAATTACCATATTAAATTTTACATGTTATCAAATGGAGAGTTAGAAACCTAAGCGGAGATGGTAGAAGATCCCCTTAAGTGAAACTTTGGCCTTTTAAAAATATCTAACTCTTATTCACCACAATTTTACGGCAGAAGTAAGTATAATCAAACAGAAAGTAAAGTGGTAAGAACATTCTGAGCACGAAACTACACGGAAAATTTATCACATACGAAAATAATAATAATAATAAAACAATCACAACCAAGTTCCTGTGGAACAATGGCCCAACCGAGAAAACTGGTTGTAGGAACCTTGTAACATCTCTAAAACGGCTCAATAATAAACAATATAATCAGGGACGTACGTAGGGGTGGGTCCTGGGGGTCCGGACCCTCTCCGAAATCTTGACTTTCTTGTAAATTTAGTCTAATTTTAGAGGACGATTTTATAAGTTTTAATGTAATTTATCCTCATATTGAATTTAAATCCTACCCAAAGACCCTTGGACCCCTCCCGAATTAAATTCTTGCATACGTGTCTCAATATAATAATACAATAGGCAATGTATTGTAACTAATTTGATCAGCTATATCTGGTCAAATACTACCTCTACAACAAAGCTGCGGCTGCTCACATTCGAAAGAAAGTGAAAATGTTTTTAATTAGCTTTTTTTTTTTTTTTAAATAGTGGATTAGATCATTATTCAAGTGACCCTCCCAAATGTACAGTATTGTTTTAAAAAAATCTTGGCCATCATCTTGCGTTAGGAAGCTATATTCTGGTAACTACACGTAGGAGATTCTAATGATTCAGTTCTACTGGTAAATAAATATCTCAGCTAAAGAAAAATCAACTTTTATTTAATTTCAATTGTAGATAACAATGCAGAGCTTTTGAAAGAGATGTGTGGCCAGGATTTTCTGACAAGGCCTCAAAACAATCGCTTTAGCCAAGAACTTCGAACGGAGACAACTATTCGAACACATATTTGTGTTGTGTACGCTATAAAAAGTGTACAGACGATGAAGAATATAGATATACATAGTGCCAAGTCAAAGTCATATTCATTATCATAAACAAATAAATACATACACAAAAGATAAACTTGAATCAAATATTTATCTACCAAGTTAAATGCATATTTTCATCTTTTAATAAAATATATACTGAGCATCACATTAACAACAATATTATCAATATACTACGTTATTCGGATCATACTCCTAAATGTAAAAAAATCTTTATGCTTATTTCTTAAAAGATGATAATTATTATTTGTAAAAATAAGCAGATATTATAGGAAAAAAATATACTTACAAAGCGAAAAGTAAAAAATTACGAATAACTGCGAACATTGAAAGAATACTTAAATGAATGTAGCTAGGATTGTATTTTGATTGTTTAATTAAGTTTAGCGTCCCTTTTCAGCACTGAGGCTGTACAAGACGTTGACCTACAATTTAAAATAGAATAAGAACCATAGTAATGGATTCAATGCAGGGAGGGTTTGTATATTGATTCTATGAATGATTAAAGCCATCATTAAATTATGATTTTGTATGAAACTGTAAAATAAACAAAGCTTCTGTTAGTAGTACACCATCACAAAATATCAGAAAAAACAAACTGGTAATTATGAGCCGATTAAAAGTGTATTTCGAAATTATGTACTAATTCTAGTAACTACGTAATCGTACAGTTACTTTAAGTGGGTGATATTCATAAGTCCTAATAATATAGGCACTAAACCTAAATTTTAGGACTTGTGCCGTGAAATGATTTTTAGGACTTGTGCTGTTTAGGACTTTTGCCGTTTAGGACTTGTGCCGTTTAGGTCTTGTGCCTTTTTCATTCACTTGTTTTAGTTCTGAAATTCGCCACCATCACACGAAATTGCGACGATGCAGCAACTAGTACGCGATAATGTTACGAACGTAACTAATTCCAACGGTAACAGCTATATTTGTATTACTAAGATTATTATTATCATTATCTGTTCTGCACTTATACACGAATTACATAATATAACCTATTTCATTCTAAGAATTAATTATATAATTGGTTAAGAAATGGAGATACGAGAATCCCAAGACAAATTCCTAAAATAAATAAATAAATAAAAATGTTTAAAAAGCATATTTTACCAGACTTCTGAAACCAACCAAACATTCAGAATTGTGATATATACTGTGTGGAGTGCATTTTATTAAGAGTAGGATAAAAATTCACCCAAGTTTACTTAATTAGGACAAAATCTCACTAGACATTTCGCGAGTGAACATTAAATACCAACATATACATTAAGAACGCAGTAAATTTAAAATTGAACAAAGAACATTTATTATGCAATACAGTTACTATATTTCACAGTGTGCTTTTGATAGAGTTGATATGTATAAGAAAAAAAAATCAACAAATAACGCTAAATACAATACGTTTGCAAAAACCACTACATAGTCATTTAGGGGTGTAGCCTGCAAATTTTTCTAGGGGAGCAGGCTTTATATATATTAAAAGCAAACAAACACTTTATTTCCAGATTACAAAAGCTTCAATAACTCCCGTTCTGCCTAATCTTTGGAGGTGGGGAATTCTGTACAGGGAGGGATTTCTTCTAGGAAATGTTTTGTTCTAAATTGTAAGAGATTCTGTAAGAAGAATAACTATTTCTTCAGGTTTCATCATAAATTTTAAATATTATTCTACTTGTTCTTCTCGGAAAAATGAGTAGATACAGTTTTGTTATTAGCAGTATTATTCATATCTATTTTAGTAAAAATGAATGTGATTTTCTTTAAATACCTGCAGAGAAATGGAAAATTCAATTAACTCAGTTGCAAGAAAGTCGTTTGACAGTTCTTCTCGGAAAAATGAGTAGATACAGTTTTGTTATTAGCAGTGTTATTCATATCTATTTTAGTAAAAATGAATGTGATTTTCTTTAAATACCTGCAGAGAAATGGAAAATTCATTAACTCAGTTGCAATAAAGTCGTTTGACATTGTAACTGAAACAAACATAAAACAAACTTAATTCGGTCTAATATAAAACCATTTCAAAACAAAATTTTTCTCAGTTTTCCAGTAATTCATATCCAATATGCTAAGGTTAGCAGTAAATAAAAGGTATCATATTTCACATCCCCAAGACATGTTTGGCCATACAACAAACAAATAATCCAAGAGAGTGCATAAGACGGCCTTTATCCCCGATCATCTGACCTTTTGATTCGGTTGGAACTCTATAAAAAACATACAAGTATTTGAATGTGTGATATTGATATTTTGCATTGGTGCTATTTACAAGCTTGTACATTAACAATAAAGATATGAGAATAGAAATATGTTATCGCACATAGTATAGAATTATGTATAGAAGACAAATCAACTGATAAGGTGATGCTGAAAAATGAGTTGTGATGTACAAGACTAACTGTAAGACTTTTACTTAAGGTCCTCCTTATGCATTCTCTTGCATTGTTTACTTGTGACCAAACATCTCTTGAGGATGCGAACTGTGACACATTTTACGTACTGAGAGCCTTAGCATGTTGGGAATGAACTTCTGGAAAATTGAATAAAATTTTGATGTGAAATGACTTGATATTAGGCTGAATTAGGTTTGTTATATGTTCGCTTCGGTCACAATGACAGACGGCTTTCCTGCAACTGAATCAATCGATTTTCCATTTCCCTGCAGGTGTTAAAAAAATTACATTCATTTTTATTAAAGTAGATGTGAATAACACTGCTAATGACAGAACTGTATCCTAGTCATTTTTCCGAAAAGAACAAGTAGAATAACATCTAAAATTTATGATGAAACTTGAAGATATGGTTATTCTTCTTACAGACTTTGTTAGAATTACTAAACAGATTATTACGAATGCAGGACAAAATCTAAGAGGACAAAACCTTGAAAATTCTGACAAAATGAACTAAAATCAAGGGACAGAATCATAGGCGCAGAATCATGGAAGCTTCTCAGTTGCAGCAAGTGACTTGCCAATAATGGCAGAATACCTATGATGATGATGATGATGGCATGCACCTAAAATGTTATCTGTGTTTTTCACTTTATTGAAGTAACCTTTTTAAAATACTGAAAACTCAATAAAACACGAAAGACTATTCTACAGTAGTAAGTATAGACTATATTTCACATTTTGATCTTTGCTAAAAAATACCTTGATCAGTATTTCAGAATTCAAATAAATAAATATTTATACAACGCTCAAAATAAGGCTCCTATATGCTACGTCATGAAGATGAACATTTAAAAATAATTAAATAATATCACAGTTAATTTTCACAATTAAAATGAATGGTTTAACAATAACATGCTGAACGTATTTGAAATGTATTAAATGTATAATAAATAGGAATACCCAGAACTTTCCATGTAGGTGAGTGTGAAAGTAATTAAAGCCAATCTACCCTTTAATTATATCATTTTTAGGAATAAGTTTTATTGTGTTTTCCGTATTTTAAAGGAAAGAAAATGTGACAATTGAAGGAAAAAATAATCACATAGGGCGAGCACTGATAAATCAAGCTGCCCATAGGATTTTGTCCGCCTTGTCAGAATTTTTCTTGGATCTTTTATCGCTTGAGTTTTGTCCCCACTCTCGTTACTACATCCATTATATGCACCTACATGACTTCCGATGTGCATAAAAACACGCTAGGAGTCAAGCATTTTGGTGCTATATTTCCCTTTAATAAATCCTTCCAGCATAAAATTCCCTGTCTCCAAAGATTAGGCAGAACACTAATTCCCGTTCTGCCTAAAGATAAGATCATTTAAAATATTTTCTACAAAGTGCTGAACTGCCTTTAGGCAGAACGGGAATTAATCATGAACTCCAAACTAAAATTTCTAACATGGAGACGTGTTTATAAAAAGAACTGTCCTTTTTTTCTACATTAATAAATTCCAGAACACTTGAAATTTTAATTTCTTTTTAAAGATGTGCTAAATATATACGGAACTCGTAAATTTGAGGAAAAAACTTGCATAATAAACTCTCAATGGGAATCGAACTTGAGACCCTGTGTGCAAGTCACACGCGGTAGCAACTGCACAAGCAGGGAGTACTGTTTCAAGTAAAAGCTTCACCCTCTTCCTACAGAACTCCTTTGTAATTCACTTACATATAATACCAACATGTAACACTTCCCAATGGTAACATTCTGATTTTGATAAAATCTGGCAGGTAGATACTACACATAAAATAAACGAATCCGTGAGTTTTACTTTCTGCGGAAAAACTGTTTTAGAGAGCAAAAGTTCCCACTCAAAATTTTGAAAGTTGACGCCCGAAAGGAAAGAAGAAGTGGATCGAAGTGAATGAAATTGTGCACAGATATTGTAGACGTAAAATGAAAGAATACGTGTGTATTTTTCTTTTCTTTTCTTTTTCTTTTTTTTTAAAGTACGGTGGGGCCCGGATCCCTCCAAACCTTTGATTAAGAAATATCAAAAGTGCTAAATACAGTATGTCAGAAGTGCCTAAAGGACATGACGAATTGCAACGAAACATTGTGTAGTGACAATATGCAAAAAATAAACGAATACGGTTTTTTAATTTTATTTCTGCGGAAAAACGGTGTTAGGGGGCAAAAGCCCCAACTCAAAATTTTTAAAGTTGACGCCCGAAAGGAAAAGAAGGAGTGGACCGAAGTGAATAAAATTGTGCACAGATATTGTACACGTAAAATGAGGGTATTCCCTAATCTTACGTCTACAATATCTGTGTACAATTTCATTCACTTTGGTATACTTCTTCTTGCCATTCGGGCGTCAACCTTCAAAATTTTGAGTGGGTGCTTTTGCCCCTAAAATCGTTTTTCCGAAGAAAATATAAAACCCGTGTTAGTTTATTTTTTGCGCATTGTCCCTACACAAAGTTTCCTTGAAGTTCTTCATTTCCTTTAGGCACTTCTGACATACTGTTATTAGCACTTTTGATATTTCGTAATCAAATGTTTGGAGTAGTCCGGAAGGATGCAAATGCCGTTCGTATAGGCAACCAGCGAGACAGTACTGCGTAGTGGGTTGCATTAATCGCGTAATGCTTACAAAAATTCATAGCACAGTAGAATGTAATAGCATGTGGTCCACATACGTAAGATAAACAGCAACATTAATATCAGTACTACACATGAGTATCAACATTACATCACTACGAAAATACGCGTACAACATAATCCGTATTAGTACGTAATAGTAATAATTTTGTTTTTGTGTTACTACTGCCTACACACACGTTCGTTTCCAACATCCATCTCATCGTTGTTCTCATTACGCGATATAAGAAATCCACTGGGCAGTGCTGTCTCGCTGGCTGTCTATATGAACGACATTTGCATCCTTCCTGCTTGTTATCCCATCTTCGGGCATTGAGATAAATCTACGTCTCTTTCGCATACGGTCAACATATGCACCCAAAGCAAAAACACGTATTTTCTGTTTTCGTTTCTTCTTTCTTCCTGCTCCTTATCACCCTTTTCGCTAATTTCCGTAGCACACTGTCACAATGTTGTACACATGATTGGTCCATTTTCGGATGTCCTGCTCTCTTCTCATGGGTGCGTTCTACCTCATTGAATTGCGTCGACTATGGATAGTATTTCGTACATTTAAACTTTTTCGATATCTCTTCTTGTTCTCGATATATTCCACATAATCTCATTTTGACCCTATTTTTATGCCCCTATTTGACCGTTTCAGTGTGCTTTTTGGCCGATATAAAAAAAATACGTGAAGCTTCTTTTTCGATGTTCTTTATGTCTGTGCAATCTTAACACAATCGGCGTGTTACACCTGGGTATCCTGCCTTGTAAGTTTCTCATTAATTTCAATTAAATTGTTTTTCAAAGATCCTCTAAAATTTCAGTGACGCACTACGGGCCATAAGCCATTAACTTCTGTGGCCACCCCTGCTACAAACTACAGATTAAATATTCGATAAAGCATTTCAGTAGTAAGTAGTTGCCACAATACTATTATGAATGTATTTAATTCCAACTGTAACAGCTATGTTAATAATGCTAAAATTATTATTAATAATGATAACGAGTTAGAAGTAGTTAATTACGAGTATGATAACTATTTGCTACAGAAAGACTTGAATACAATAAATATATGTGTAAAAATAATTTACTTCAAAACAACACAAGGAAAGCAAAATTCATGACGTACATAACTAAAACACAATATTATGTTACTAATATGAGGTCAATGGTGTGGAAATAGAGAAAAACAAACATGAGAGATCTGGGAATCACATTTGGTAGGAAGTTAAAATTTTGTCACTATAGAAATATATCATGGAAAGAGCAAGAAATGACAATAGGCTTCATTTATTTATTTATTTATTATTTCAGAGCGATAAAATATGTATTTATACAAATTACTTGTAAGAACTAAGGTTCTGTAATATGAAACAGTATATCTAAAACTTTGAATAACAGATTGACAGTATTCTTGGCACGGACGCGATGGTAGTGCCACAAGAGATTTTTAGGTCCAGTGCCGCTTAGGACTTGTGCCGCGAAATGATTTTTAGGACTTGTGCCGTTTAGGTCTTATGCCGTTTAGGTCTTGTGCCTTTTAGGACTTGTGCCGCGTCCCCACTTTAAGTACATCACCAGAAGTGTTTAACCTTACACATTTTAAATTAAAACTTTTTTGTAATGACATTTATTTAAATGAATGTGCATATTTGTTCATTTGCTTTTCTTATAAAATGAACAAAATTCAGTTGATCACTGTATCAGCCAGCCAATGATTTAATTTGAGTTGTTTAAAATAACAAAGATACCCTTTCAATTCCATTTTTTTGCTTCTATCAAAACTTCCACGTAAATAGGGGCCGCGGTGGCTCAGTGGTAGAGCGTTCACCTCTGACGCTTGGAGTCCCGGGTTTGAACCCAGCCCCCGCCAAGTGAACTTCGTGGTGGACAAACACCATGTGCGTGGGTTTTCTCGGGGTTCTCCCGTTTCCTCCCACTTTCTTCATTCCACCATTTCATTCATTACTCATTATCACCGTCTCCTTTAGTCTAACCGGCATAACCGTGGGACGTAAAACTCAAAGATTTCATTTCATTTTTTTCCACGTAAATATTATTTGTAACTTTCTGTTATGTATATAACACACCCATCCTTCCATTTCCTTTCTACATCTCTATGTGCCTTGTAGTTTATCCGCCTTTTAGAACAGTATCCCTTCCTAAGGACAAGTAAGGACAAAGAAGGTGCCCTGACTTCCACCCGCTCATCCCCCTTCCACGGAGGCCGATGGCACCTGGTAGAGGTTGACTTCTTATCTCAGGAGTCAGTCGGTCCCCACCTACGTTAGCCGCATAAGACATTACCCGCTTTCTCCTGCAAGAAGGTTGGGATTTTCTCTTCGTTTAGGATGAGACCCGAAGGCATTCCTCAAACATGTCCAGAACTTTCAGGACGAAAATTTCTCATACAAATATTTATTCACAGTTCTCAGAAGCAAGGAACAGGAATAGAATGCACAAGCAAATACTTATAATTCAGAATGTATGCAATCACATAAGACTTGCAAGCGTTGTCACACTCGTCAATAGAAATACAAATAGTTTGTCAAAATAAATAAAATATATTCCAGAAGTATATTCCAGTAAACTTCTGGAAAGCACGGTTAGAAATCACTTACAGTAGATTTTGAACTCCAATTTGAACTTCAAAAACTATTCCATCTAATTGAGGCCACGGCTATAGCCGGCCTTCGTCCAATATGATAAACTCTCTCTCGGAATCGCATTTGAGTTGACTTGCGATATTAAACATTGTTCTAATAATATGCCATTATATGCATTATAACTGCATTACCTGTGAACATCAGGGTAAGAATACATCACCAACTATGAGGGAAGTAAAGCTGTATCAAAATATATGTCTATTTATATACCGGGTGAGGCATTTAAAACTGTTTTTGGAAATATCTGGAAAACTACAAATCGGAGTTTAAAAAAGTTGTAATAAAAGTTGTTTGTCTCGAAGGGGGACATTCAATGATACCACACTCGACCCCCTACCCCACCCCCCGGGGGCGGGAGGGGGGTCAACTTTGAAATCTTAAATAGGAACCACCATTTTTTATTGCATATTCTGATTCTCCCTAAAAAAATACGTAACTTTTGTTTCGAACATTTTTTTCGTTGCGTGATAGATGGCGCTGTAATCGACAAAAATCAAAATGGCTTACAAACGAAAAATGAGGCATTTAAAACTGTTTTTCAGAATATCAGGAAAACTACAAATCGGATTTTAAAAAAGTTGTAATAAAAGTTCTTCGTCTCGAAGGGGGACATCCAACGATACTACATTCGACCCCCTACCCCTACCCCTCGGCAGCGGGAAGGGGGTTAACTTTGAAATCTTAAATGGGAACCACCATTTTTTATTGCATATTCTGATTCTCCATAAAAAAATACGTAACTTTTGTTTCGAACATTTTTTTCGTTTGCGTGATAGATGGCGCTGTAATCGACAAAAATCAAAATGGCTTACAAACGAAAAATGAGGCATTTAAAACTGTTTTTCAGAATATCTGGAAAACTACAAATCGGATTTTAAAAAAGTTGTAATAAAAGTTGTTAGTTTCGAAGGGGGACATCCAATGATACCACATTCGACCCCCTACCTCCACCCCCCGGGGGCGGGAGGGGGTCAAATTTGAAATCTTAAATAGGAACCACCATTTTTTATTGCATATTCTGATTCTCCGTGAAAAAATAAGTAACTTTTGCATTCAACATTTTTTCGTTGCGTGATAGATGGCGCTGTAATCGACAAAAATCAAAATGGCTTACAAACACGAAAATTGAAGCATTTTAAACTGTTTTTTGGGGAAAACGGATTGCATATTCTGATTCTCCGTGAAGAAATACGTAACTTATTGTATTGAACATTTTTTTTTTTTTTTGCGTGATAGATGGCGTTGTAATCGACAAAAATCAAAATGGCCTATAAACGAGAAATGAGGCATTTAAAACTGTTTTTGAGAATATCTGGAAAACTACAAATCGGATTTTGAAAAGTTCTTGTAAAAATTGTTCGTCTCGAAGGGGGACATCGAGTGATAAGACACTCGAACCCCCATCCCCACCCCCCGGAGGCGGGAGGGGGGTCAACTTTGAAATCTTGAATAGGAACCACCATTTTTTATTGCATATTCTGATTCTCCGTGAAAATATACGTAACTTTTGTTTCGAACATTTTTTTCGTTGCGTGATAGATGGCGCTCTAATGTACAAAATAATGATGGGTTACAAATACTCGGCAAAATTAAAGTAAGTTACAAAATACACATCAGATTAGAAAAGTTAATACTTGTGATATTTTCTGAAATACTACCAAATTTCACCATAGTTGATTCTCCCTTTACAATCTCATATTAGAAAGGCAGTTATTCAAAAATCTGTAATGATAAACCGGTGTTTTATAGCAAAAACACTTGATCCTCCAGAACTTAATACATTACTATGTCCACATTGTTTGTGTACTTTCTGTCACAGATGTCACTTAAAGAGAGAGCATTTGGAAACACTTAAGATTTGTTTTTATCAATGTACAGTATTAAAATCTAGTTTTAGCGTTTCTCAGGAACAACGAAGTGGATGTAGTAATAATTTGTTCCTTTCGGGATGCTTTTTTAATATGAGTTCCCTTGCCTCTCACCATCCGGAGCAGGACGTTTGGGCGTAAGGCCGTTTCGGCGCAAGATGTTTTGGCTCAAAGCAGTATATCTAAATAGGTTAATCTACTTACATGGGTTATAATTATAATGTATTTCATAACGAGAACCCGGATGTTTTCGCACTAAAAGCATTGAAAATAGACACTAATATCACAAATACTCTGTCATAAAAAATAACTGCACAACTTAAGAAATTCAGCAAGATGAAATTTGACATCAATTTTCTAAAAAAACAAATCTTCAAAAACTATTTTCGTTACGTTATTACAGTATGCCCTATGGTAAACAGTCTTAGTTGCATTAAATGCTTAGGCCTAGTTTTGTTCTAGTAAATTGTTGTATATGCCTAATGCAGAAGGAAAAAAATCTTATGTTACATTTACCATGACATTATCATTGCATGACGGAATTATGGGCCAAACCCAGCAAGTACCGTAAGACGGGGTTGCTTTGCACAAGATTTAAGCCATTTTAAAGAAAACTAGTGGGAGATTTACGGGATTTGGGACTTTCAGGTTGAAACCCACCCAAATTGCACGATTTCTTATTTTAAAAATCTAATATTAGTCATTCCTATGCGTATAAGCTGAAATCCTAGTCATTAAAAAAAAAAAAAAAAACGAAGTATTTGTGAGTAAAGCCTCTCTCAAACTACTTTTCTGGATCCGCCATTGTTCATAATTTATTTTCCAACAAGAAATTCATTCCAGCATCTTCCTAAATAGGAAATTTACCTAAATTTAGAATGCAGGAGGTTCCAGTAGTAATAATTTCCTATCTAAGCAGTATTTTGGACCGGTGCAAAGTAACCCCGAGTACAAACTGAAACTTCCTTCTCCCAGTTTTACTTTTTTTATGACTTTAAAACGTTTCACATTTCAATTTCAACTATTGCATCAAAGTTCCATTATACACAGTAGTATTCTACGAAACTGACTTAACTTTGACGGAAAATCTTGTACGTGACATCTTTCAAATTTTGGCGGCCTTTACAGTGACTGCTTTCCATACCTCTACAACAATGAACCCTCTCGGTAATTGGAACTGATGTTAACCGCCAACATTATAGCCAAAATAAGTTAGATGTTCTATCTTACGGTACCAGTTGAAACTTTCTGTTTTCTGTTCATTTTTTTGCCGACAGAGGACTGTGAAACTCTTCATATTTTGTGCAAAGTAACACCTGATGTGCAAAGTGTCTTACGGTATTCTACAATATCAATAGTTTCAAAATTTCTGTACAACAGTACGAATTTTTCATCTGCCCGAATATATTTTCTTCTTTCCATGGGAGGGTTTCTTCTCGAAGGATTGCCTCGTAAACTAAGTTCTGTTTTTTTTCTGTCCTTCGAAGTGCATCAATAAACTGTCAACTCGATCAATATCGTTCCTTTATGTTAGATCAGTGGCGTATTTAGGGAGAGGGCTTCCGGGCTTAAGCCCTCCCCGAAATCTTACTTACTATAGTAAAGTATATGAAATATCTTGCAGAATTTTAACATTTTTAGGCAAAGTTCCCCCGAAAGTTAGCAAAGCCCTCCCCGAAACAAAATCGTAAATACGCCACTGTGTTAGATATATTATAAACGACAGAAGTTTAGTTTGGGGTGTCACAGGCTGCCTACAGTATATTTTATTTGGACCACTCTTCTTATTTCAATGAATACCTAGTGCCTATTTTTATGAAATCTGAAATAACTTTCTGTTAATACAATAGTCTCAACTATCCGGCCTATGGGTAGATCGAATAACAAAAAAGCATTCAATAAATACTCACTTTCTGAAACACCACTTAATTTTTATTCCAAAAACAGCTCTTATTCATTACTTAATAAACATTTCCTATGTTTTGTAACATTCGTTTTAATAATTTATTATGGAAAAAGAAAATGCAAAAATGAAAATATGTGCAGTGTTGTATACATTTTAAGTCACATTTTTAAAATAACTAAACGTTAAGAATTTTTTTTTTTTTTTTTACACAAATTACATGTCCTTATTACATATATCTTAATTTATTTCTTCCAAAACTAAATCGCATACTACGGAGCAGGCCGGTAGCCAGCCCAAAAATGTAGGGGAACCCGGCTGAAGTTAGGAGGGACCCGATTCAACCATATTATAGTTCATTTGCAAGCCTGCCGTGAAAATTTTAGTGGGGCAGGAAAAATTTACGGGGAAAGCAATCCTCTAGACCCCTGAATACGGGCCTGGTACGGAGATCTGATACTAGAGATGCGGATAGTCGAGAATCTGCTGCATTTATTTATTTATTTATTTTTTACTGGTACAGATAAGTTGTGCATGACGTGCAGGAACTTTGCTGTGTTCAAGATGTTATTTTTAGTTTTTGCAAAATTGTTGTGGAAGTTTTTTTTTAATTTTCCAGTGCTTATTTTCATATTTTAGTTCCTAAACATCCGGATTCTAGTTATGAAATACAGTATATGTAGGCAGGAAACCTATTTATATAAAAGGTTTTGTGTCCAAACATTTCGCGCCCAAGCGGCCGCACTTAAACGTCTCGCCCCCAAATGTCATGGACCCTGACCATCGAGGTGCTTGTTTCAAGGCGAGTCCTCTTGCCTCTCACCATCGTGATGCTTGTTTTAGGAGAGTCTCCTTGTTTCTCACATATCTCCATTGTTTACTGAAACAAATGTTCGAAATGGTGCCCGTTTTCTGCAACACACATTGCAAGTGTTACATGTACAGCGAGAGTCTGACCATGGATTGCGACGCACGATCGCAGTCTTTGCTTCATAGACTGTAATTTGAATGATAAATAAAAATGTATCGCAGAAAATAGTCACCATTTCGAACATTTTCTTATCACTTGTAAACGGAGTTTAGGGATGGGCATGAGCAAGTTCGAGAGAGTTTTCTCTGGTTTCGAGTCGAGTCGAGCCAAATCCTGTGTGTAGTTTCAAGTACTCTCTTCAAGTATCATACATAGACAATATAATTATCAATAATAATAATAATAATAATAATAATAATAATAATAATAATAATAATAATAATAATAATAATAATAATAATTATTATTATTATTATTATTATTATTATTATTATTACAACACCGTATATAAATATGAAAGGCGGTTTGTATCTCAATACTAGAAACTAGTTGTCTTCCGACCTCGGTAGTCGTGAAGCTTAGGAAGCAAGGACATCGGGGTTTGAGATCCAGAGGAGGAAGTATTACGGCTCGAGCCAAAAACTTAAAAGTTATAAGGCGCCGGCTAAACAAGTTCAAAACTGCTCGGACCGGGCTTAGGCCTATCAACCGCTCAAACAGCTCGGCTCACATCTCATTCACTAACGAGCTGAACCGAACAATAAGCCAAGTTAACAGTTCACCCAATCAACCCTGCTCGAGTTCTAGACTCAATTCAACAAAACAGAGGAAATGGCTCATCCCAACCGAGCCGATGGCTCACCTCAAGCGAGCTGGATCGAGACATCGGCTCAGTTGAGCCGAGGCGAACTAAGGTCGTTATAAAAATCGCTTGTCGTCTTGTTATCGAGACGAGACTAGAAGCGACCAGTGTCCCCTCTCGTGAGCAGCACAAAAAGTATTCCACATTACTGCTTACATCTTACATGACTTTCACTTTGCAGTCTCATATGGCCATCATTTCAAAACGAGTTAAAACGAGCTGAATGAGTGAGCTATTTATCAAACCCGATTCGACTCGGAACTCGAGTTCATAAACAATGACTCGGCTCAGAACTCATAGTTCGACTTAGCCCATCCCTAACAGTTTTTACCAATTTTGATGTTTTGAAGATCACTGCGCTATCTATCACGCAAGGAAAAGAATTTAAAAAGAAAAACAAAAGTTATGTTTTTTTTTTTTTTTTTTTTTTTTTACATGGAGAATGGGAATCAGGAATAAAAAACGGAGTTATTATTTAACATTTCAAAGTTGACCCCTTCCCGCCCCCAGGGCTTGGAGTAGGGGGTCGAGTGTGGTATCATTGGATGTCCCCCTTTGAGACGAACTTTTATTACAACTTTTTCAAAATTCGATTTGTTGTTTTCCTGATATTCTGAAAAACAGTTTTAAATGCCTCATTTTTCGTGTTTGTAAGCCATTTTGATTTTTGTCGATTACAGCGCCATCTATCACGCAACGAAAAAAAAATGTCCGAAACAAAAGTTACGTATTTTTTCACGGAGAATCAGAATATGCAATAAAAAATGGTGGTTCCTATTTAAGATTTCAAAGTTGACCTCCCTCCCGCTCCCGGGGGGTGGGGTAGGGGGTCGAGTGTGGTATCATTGAATGTCCCTCTTTGAGACGAACAACTTTTATTACAACTTTTTTTTAAATCCGATTTGTAGTTTTCCTGATATTCTGAAAAACAGTTTTAAATGCCTCATTTATGTTTGTAAGCCATTTTGATTTTTCTCGATTACAGCGCCATCTATCACGCAACGAAAAAAATGTTCGAAACAAAAGTTACGTAATTTTTCACGGAGAATCAGAATATGCAATAAAAAATGGTGGTTCCCATTTAAGATTTCAAAGTTGACCCCCCTCCCGCCCCCGGGGGTGGGGGTAGGGGGTCGGGTGTGGTATCATTGGATGTCCCCCTTCGAGACGAACAACTTTTGTTACAACTTTTTTAAAATCAGATTTGTGGTTTTCCAGATATTTCTAAAAACAGTTTTAAATGCCTCACCCGGTATTTTACAAACGAATGAGCGTTTTTAAGACGTTTTATAATTTATAATCGATCTCATAACTAGTAACAACTATCAAGTACACACAACTTACTGTTCTTGTGAAATGAACCTCCGTGAGTCCCCAGCTCTGCAGTAATTCATAATTTCCTTCAAGACTCACGCCTGTGATTGTTGTATCGTCAGTATTCACAGAGAAGTTCGCTCCATCTTCAGCAAATCTGGAAAAATAAAATAAAAATACAATTAATACACGACTAATCTTTTAACTTACGATCTAACACAACTAAGTCAACTAATCTGTTTCCCTAGGATAAATCATGGTGGAAAGACTACAAGGTGGATGCAATGCAGTGCTACATTCTTGTCGCTGTGGCGAATGACGTCATCTTGGTCGCAGACGTGGCCAGCGAGAGTCAGATGAACTTTTAACAAGCGCTTGCTCGCTGGTATCTTACATGCAAACTTCTCTTCTATTTATAGTGATCTTCAACGAAGTAAGAATTTTAGTACAAACAATAATTATATAAACGTAATGTAATCAATGCTTAAGCTAAGTGAATTCAAAGGAAGATATTTACAATAGCAAAAGCAGCAGCAATATCAGTTCATATTAAACAACTTTGAAGCTTGAACAAACCAATATTACTCACTACATTTTCTGCTTTTTCTTTCTTTCTTTCTTTTCTTTTTTAAACATCTGAAGTAATACACTCGAGTATGTATAGGCCTGAATAATCTATAACACAGTGTGTCGTTAAAGCATTTCATTATTATATATTTATGTATGCTCAAGTATATTTTCGTAACACATTGATCGGTTTTGATTTACTATTATTATTATTTTGCTTGAAAGAGAAAATGAAATGAAATGAAATCTTTGAGTTTTACGTCCCACGGTTATGCTGGTTAGGCTAAAGGAGACGATGATTATGAGAAATGAATGAAATGGTGGAATGAAGAAAGTGGGGTGAAACGGGAGAACCCCGAAAAAACCCACGCACACGGTGTTTGTCCACCACAAAGTTCACTTGGCGGGGGCTGGGATCAAACCCGGGACTGCTTGAAAGAGAATTCTTTACTGATGACCCCATATAAATTTTGAGAATATCTCAAGGGAGAATTCATGGTTTTCGTAAACAGAAATGCACGTACGTATATTTTCGTTATGCTTGGACAGTTTTTTTAAGAGGTTGCTTCCACGTAAGTTTCGTCAGAATCTCAGGGGAGGTTAAAAACTTTATTGAGCAGGGACGCACGTATTTGATATTTTAAACATCGTTTTTATTTTTGATTTATAAAAAAGTCATCTTATTTGAAATCGCTGACCGCTTATTTATAGAATTTGTATTTAAACAAAAGGTTTGGTGAAACTGACAGTTCTCTGAATATTAGTGTCAAAATTTACGCCACAACAAATTGTATTATTAAACATTTGTACAAAATAGAACGTTACATATACTATTGTGTTCTAAAAATATATAGAAATAAATATGTATATACAAAGCACCTCAAACAAAGAAATTGCAACTTGACTATTTCAAGCAAGAAACAAAGTAGGCCTACTAGGCGTAGGTGAAGACGATGTAGGGGTGTTACAGCTAGACTAGAAAACATACAAACCATAAAATTACATAATTTTCTTGATAAGTTTTCTCTTTTCTGTCCCGTGGACTAAAGGCAAAAGATAAATGCAAGTAAATGATTATGTGGAATTTGGTGGAATGAGAATGTGGGAGTATCCCGAGAAACTCACGGACACGATGTTGTCCACCACAAACTTACTTGACCGAGAAGAGGACCAGTATCCCTTGCACCAGAGGTGAGCGTTCTGCCACTGAGCCACCGTACTTTCTTGATTGGTTGAGAATCTACCATATTTTTAAATTTACTGCAGTCATTCTTAATTTTGTAATTCTGGAGGGGGCTCCTAAATATGTATATGTAATTATTCGAAGTTATGATTAAAATGAACAAAAAATTCAAAATCTGAGTGTAAAAATGTCCCGACAATGTCGCTCTGACATGGTAGGTGGATACTTTATTCTCTTGATCTAATACATTGTTATACATATTTTTGTAACCGTTAATCGTTATTACCAACCTTCCATTCGTTAGTTAATTTGAAGTGCAACATCCCGTTTTAGCACCGAGACTATAGGGAATGCAGACCTCCAGAATGAAATGGGACCTGAACTACTTTAACGCGTTCAATGCTCTCCATTTGCATAACTCGAGGGAGGTAAACCTCCTAGATCATCGTGCCTCCCTTCTCGAGTTACATGGCTGCCTCTGTGGGGAAAATTTTGTCTCAATATCTTATGTAGAAGGAAATGATGATAGAAATGATCACCTCTGTCGGTTCCCCTCCCTCTTGATTTCGAATCCGGGTCTTGCCTCAAAGTTCGTCTTTTTAAATCGTACTATTGGATTTTTGTATGCAGAATCAACACTAGCTACTGTAGCCCTAATACTACTATTACATACTATTAATACTGAAAGAAACTACAAAATGTAATCGCTTTTTTATAATTTCATTTAACATTGCATTTATTTATTACTTT
Source organism: Thermobia domestica (assembly GCF_964235325.1). Lineage (NCBI taxonomy): Eukaryota > Metazoa > Arthropoda > Insecta > Zygentoma > Lepismatidae > Thermobia > Thermobia domestica. The sequence goes on from NW_027656604.1 coordinate 65,209, forward strand.
TATGTAAAACTTACCATATTTTAGGTTTATTTTGCCCTGTCGCCTGCAAGCTAAAATCCATTTCTGGAGACATTCCCCCTCTTTTTGAGGAAATCTAAAGTATTTTATATTAGTTCCTATAGTTTTTCTGTAATAATTACTACAGCCGTACACTGCACAGTTAGGCATTCTCGATATCATTTAAAAGAACAAAGAATTTCCACTTGTCACTTAAGGCCGCGCCTTTTCCTGTTCTCTTTTGCAAACCAGATGACGTCACAGCCACGACAGCGCTCCAGGCGACATGCGCATGCAACCACCTTGTAGTCTTTCCACCATGGGACAAATGAATAAATGAAAGAAAGAAAAAAAACGGAACTTGCAGTACTTATTTAAGTAACCACGAAGAAGTGTAATTTTATTACCAACATTCAATGTTAAAGTCGTTTGTTACATTTTTCCTGTACTTTCTTACACATACAATTTGCATTATCACAATAAACTATGCGGCGGAGCAGAGACACAATTGAAGCAAACACGACTACCTGTTTAAGCAAGGCGGCAAATTTCTGTTGACGGAAAATTCCCAGATATACTCTGATTTCAAGATGGGTCTAGAGTGGACAAAAGTTACGCCCTGACGCCAATAAACACGGAATGCTTCGGCAAGAGGTCGGGTGTGTTAAGGACCGCACGCACCATAGTCCCCTGTGTTCGGACTAATGCATGCTGCGATGCTTTGTTTCATGCTTTTGTGAAAAAACGTGAAATATACCATGACAAAATACATCGCAGCACGCATTATTCCGCACACGAGGGACTGTGATGCTAGCAGTCCCTAACAGATCCGACCTTCCGCCGAAGCATTCCGTGTCCACTAATGTTAAGGCTTAACTTTTGCCTACTTTGGACTCACTTTGAAATCAGAGCATATCTGGGAATTCTGTTGATAGCATGTCTGGGAGTTATACCCTGTAGGGACTTCCTTGTACATCCACTACACATTGATGAAATGTGCATTTTTGACTTTCGTATGTATTGTTTCCTTTACGCTGATATGGACCGCCACTCCACGGTTTCTTGAATTCGAAATAGCGCGTGTTGAAAGCTAGCTTTCCCACGGTCCATCCGGTTGGTCATGCAACGTAACACATCATTTAGTGAGTCTTGGTCTGAGTGTAGAGATTTAGAAAAGATGAAGGGGGTATGTTAAGGACCAAGTTGTTAAATTGTGTAAGTCAATTTTCCAGAAATGTGCAATTTGTTACATACCACCTTTGTCGTTTAACCGCTTCATATACAGGATGTTTCAAAACGACAGCGACAACGTTTGAGAGGTGATTTCTGACATCGAGATAAGACAAAAAGTATAGACCATCCAGAGTGCACAAATGCTCCCTTCGAAAACATGAAAAAAATTAACTTTAAAGATCATAGCTTCAAAGGTATTGGACCTGCCGCAGTCGGGTCAAGACTTCACTTAGGAACTAATGTGTGCCCTATTCAAATATCCAAGTTTCAGAATCCTGCGGTACTCCTGCAACAACTTTTATAAAGGTAGTTGGTGAGTACTTCAGATCATACGCCCGTAGCCGAACTCCTTTTATAAAAATTGTTGCATGAGACCTTATAATTCTGAAACACGTATTTTTGGGTAGTGCACATATTAGTTCCTAGTAAAGTCTTGACCCAACTACGGTAAGTCCCATAGTATTGGAGCTATGGACCTTTAAGGTTCATTTTTTCATGTTTTCGGCAGTCTATAACTCTGAAAGGAAGCATTTGTGCACTCAAGTTGGTCTATACTTTTTGTCTTATCTTGGTGTCAGGAATCACCTCGCAAATGTTGTCTGTGTTATTTTGAAACATCCTGTATAAGACTAGGAATATAATCCGTCTATTTTCAATAATCATCGGATTTACTGATTGAATAATTTTGAAATTATTTATCCCAATTAAAGAAATCAAATATTTAGAATACTATAATACTAAAATTATATAAATTTACATAATTTAGAAAAACATTTCCTAAATTTATGCATTTCAATGGAACACAAAACGGATCGTTTTAGTATCAGTACGCTCACATATAAAGTAGTCAAATCACAACTCGACTAAATGACGTAAAAGAAAACCTGGGAAGATTGAATCACATCCTTAGGGCGCAGAGGTTCTATGTCCAATTTCAGAAATTTTAAAGGAGAGCAAAAATAATAGACATAGGACATAGGACGACATACGGCATAGGACAATATTTCATTCATTATTTCTTGTAAACAATAACGATTTCGTATGCTTTCTTATCACCATGTGAAAGAGCACATCATGCGACATTTGTAAGTATTAAGAAATCAATTTCGAAATAACTGGACTTTAAACCTTTGCGCTCCAAGGACGCGGAGTATTATTAATATACGAAATTTTCAACAAATTATGCTAATATATATAAAAGAAAATAACACTGTAGGAAAAATTAAAAATGGAATTTCTACAAGCGATCAGGGTAGATTAAAGTTTCTGTATTAGTTTATTAGTGATCTGGAATTATTTTTCCTCATAGTATTCAAATGATCTTGTAGCGTTGTTTGACTCCAATAATTTTTTTACGGAATACGTCACACAGTGAAATATTGACGCAGCAACATTTCTTTGTTAAGATACTGTACGTAATCCGCAGTTCGTAACGCATTACAACTGAAGCTTAAATAAATACAAAATTGAAGAAATAACTTACTGAACGATGGGATGTTTGAATGTTGTTAAAGGCACTGATCCAGTCAAATAGCTTGACCAAGGACAACACTCGAAATGAACTTTCTTTGATAAGCAGGTGTTGTAAATTCCACTATCCTGAACCACCCTGTAACCATGTCCAATTCTTTCAGCACTGTATTCATTCAAAGCCTACAAAAATAAATTACTAACAATCAATAAGTATATGAAAACATACATCAATCATTTAATGCAACCAACTATGAAATGAAATGAAATCTTTCAGTTTAACGTCTTATGATTATATCCTTTAGGCTAAGGGAAAAACATGATTAAGGCAAGTGAATGATGACGAAAGCATTGGTAGAACAAGAATGTGGGAGGAAACAGGAGTACACCGAAAAAATTCACGTATACAATATTGTCTACCACAAACAACGGACTATAATAAAGTGAAAAAAAAAATCAGTATTTCTTTATAAATGCGTAGTGGTTTGAATGCTTCTATATATTTAGGCATCAAATTTTGCTCATACCGTCACCAGAGCATATAAATGCGAAGAAAAACCAAGTTGCTTCGATGATCATATACCTAACATTTTCCCTAAACTGCGTTCCGTGTGTTTGCGATTTCTATAGATACACTGGCAGTTCCTTATCGTCTATTACAACCTACGTCTATAAATTTCAGCAAACAAAACGACGAATAAAAATAAATATTATGAAATTTTAATTGAAACAGGACTATTTCTGGTTTTCAATGGCGTCGGACATATTGTTTCAGTGTTGCCGATTCCTATTTCTACCTAGTTTATTTTTCGATGTATGGAAATGATCCGTGTTAGTTCCAAGCTTTGATCCTCTGAGCTTTATGTCAACTATGGCCAACGCAAGGTAACAGTTTTTTTTTTTTTTTTTTTTGTTTGTTTGTTTTTTTTTAACTTTTATTCATGCATAAGTGTATATTATATAAAACGAGAACATTTACAAAACGGAAATATTTGCGTCCGCTGCTCGGGGGTGGAGAACAATCTACTTTCCTGTTGCAGGGATTTCACTTCCATGTGAAAATTTGCGAAAAGAACGAGTGAGTTGTAAACTTCAATGCTGGTGACTAATTAATGATTTAATGAAGAACTCTGAAATATTGGTGGTTTAACAAGCGTCACGAAGAGGCAACTGTGACGTAGAATAGACACAGTGCGTCTTCCAAACTCAAACTCTTTCTTTTATTCTTCCACTGTGCTCTGCTTGTTGTCCTTGTTACACTCATTTGGTGGTATGTATTTTTTGTTCTCATACCATATTTCTCTTATCCGTTTATCTCTTTGCTACCTTATCACTGAAGACGGAAATAGCTTGTTGTTTCGATATGTCTGGAGAATATTTAGTTTTTCCACAAGATGCTATATTGGTAAGTAGTTTTTCCACAAGATGATATATTGGTAAGTAGTTTTTCCACAAGATGATATATTGGTAAGTAGTTTTTCCACAAGATGATATATTGGTAAGTAGTTTTTCCACAAGATGATATATTGGTAAGTAGTTTTTCCACAAGATGATATATTGGTAAGTAGTTTTTCCACTAGATGATATATTGGTAAGTAACCAATCTTTTGCTAATTTGAATCATCCTCCCATGCGCCATTCATTCAATATATATTACGACAGTACTGAATTCGATTTCCGCAATCGACCATCATAGCCAGAAATTTAACACATTTTCCCTCACTTTCACCATGCGAATGACAGGATAGTGCTTTCCTCGAAGTTGAATAGGAGATATTTATATCTTTATTGTGAAAGATCGGGTCTGAATTTCATATTGAGCTGTAAACAAAAATTAACAAATAATAAAAAAAAAAAATCCTTTCACTTTCCATTTGTAATGTTTCAATGTAAAATGGCTGCTAAATGGAACTTCGTAAATAACTGTCAAAGCTAAACGTACCCTCTGCACCATCTCTGCAGGACCTGACTCTCCTGCGTGCACAGTCCGATGAATTCCAAGTTTTCTGGCTTCTTCAAAGGCAGCAAGAATCTCTTGATCAAGACCCACTTCAACTAGAATACATTTCGAAAGTTAATTAATAATAAATTATTATAAGCATAAAATTGCTACAACGAAAAAAAAAAAAAAAAAAAAACTATCATAACTGATACCCACTGTGCATGTGACTTAAACAACCAGAAGATAATAATTACGTAACGTAAAAAAAAAAAAAAAAAAAGTCATTGCCGAAGGTATTCCTACATTCAACTCTATTTATTGATTATATTTCTTATTATAGTATTTGCACCGCCATATTTCTCGTTATATTGTAGTCATTTCAGCTCAGCATAATTACGTGATTAGCGCGTATGCTTTCAGCATGAGTGGTTCTCAGTTCAATTCTCGGAATTTTTATTGTTGACATAGCATAGTCAGTCAATCGAAGAGCTACTTGGATTAACTTACAACCAACTGTCGATCCAAAAAATCAGAAGTGATCCTGTTAAAAGTTAATGCACTGACCATGAGACATCCAGCAGTCACACCATTTATGGGCTATATAAAAATAAGTTCAGTAAGACAATTTTAATTTTACTAGTATATCCTGAGGCTTCGAAACGATGAACAAAGTGAAAAATACTTCTGGTAACCGATAGCACATGTTTTTCACTTAGGATTCGATTCTCTGTGTGAGGCGTTGTTTTCATCCCACGTCAAATTATTGGTCTCGTTGCTTTGCTTATAAATAATATATATATTTTTTATTGGTATCAGGAAATTACAGACACAAAATCCAATTACAATTTCCAAACAATAATAATATGTGATTTAACAATTCAAACAAAGGAGCATGTATAAAATAGGTCGTAATGCATAAAAATTACAGGTACAAAATATATTAAGTAAAACATACAAAATAAAGATAATTAGATTTTTTTAAAAAAAAAATATATACAGCCACAATAATAAAAATCATGCACGAAGAACGACAAAATAAGATAAAAACGAACCAATACAAATTAAAACACGCCAAAGATAAAAAAATAAGAGGGATAGGTTACGAATTGCCTCTGAATAGGAAGAAAATCAGCAGTAAAAATATCAATAATATTTAAATAGTTGTTCGTATTTGTCAAGCATTTATATACTAGGACTAGGACTCTGAGAACAGGGAATTACATTTTAAAATTTTGAAATTTCTTATTGATATGTTAAGGACATAAAGATTTACAACCTCTATTAATGGTTATTTGCTCATCAGAACATTATGCATAAGTTTCATATCAAATAAAGTTGTTTGTTCAGATAATTTAAGTAAACCAAGTAGATGTCTAATTTGTCATGTGATTTCGCTGATAAGAATTTGAATTTTCATCGCAACCATGAGAGAAACAAGTTCCGAACTACTGAAGTCTTTTTCAAAATATTCCAAATACTCCATACAGTATCCAGATGGCTTCTTACATTGGCATAACATAATATTAAAAAGGTTTTCAAAGCAGAAATCTTTGGAAATCCACTTTTTAATTCCTAAGTTCCTTCCAGCTTTACAGACCATGTATTTAAGATATTTCTTAAACAACAGTTTAGAGTCAAAGGTAATACCCACATCCTTGATGTAGACAATCTTTTTGATAGAAATATTATCAACAACACAATTGTAATGTATCGGATTGTTTTTTTAAGTAAAGGATACAAAGAATATTCTATTAAGATTCAAAGGTAAAGCATTAACTATTACCAGGAGACAATAGAATTAATATTATTTTATAATTATACACAATCATGAACATTATTAATATTACAACAGATGTTCAAATCATCCACGTATACAAGAAATTGACAATTAATAATTTCTTTTAAGACATTAACAAACAAGAGAAACAAAAGTGGACCCAAGTTGGAGTCCTGGGAAACACCAGAAAAATTTTACGTGTATTAAAACATTACCTTTTTATATTTTGCAACAAATTTTCTACAGAGTAGGTACGAAATGAGCCATCTAAAATATGGTGATAAATATACACTTTTAAGTTGAATATTATTATTATTATTATTATTATTATTATTATTATTATTTGTGTGATGTGCAACGATTCAAGGTCAACAAATTTTGCTTTCTCCCATTCCATATACAAGTTCTCAACAGTTATAATCCGACTACTTAACGATTTTAGGGGGTTAAACTCTCCTTTTCAGTACCGAGGTACGTGCACTTGCATTTTAAGTATATACGTTAAAACTACATGCACTCCCACCACGAATCAAATTTTACCGTTTGGATGGAAGGTATGAATGCCACCCAATTAGTAAGAATGCTAGCCAATTAATACTTCGCATGCTGAGCATAAGGATATCATAAATTTCTCTCTTATAAAACATAAATAAGTAGAGTTCAAACATACCTCTCTGTTGCACTGACGACGACGCAGCAACATCTATGCCAACTACACCTTCATTTCGATATTTTTCACATAGCGATACCACTTCCTTTGGTACATTATTCTCTGCACTTAATATACATAAAATCATCCTTCCTTTGACTCCAAAATCATTCTCGCCTCTCTGAATCCCACGGCGAACAGCCTCTATGACTTGACAACAATACTGGAATCTTTCGGTCTCTGGAGAATCATACGGAACGAGAATATGCGGCGCAAAACGTACTTCAAAGTAAGCAACGCCATTTCGAGCTTCATCTTCGGCAAACTCATATGCTATTCTTTCTAGGGCAGAAAAATCTCCACTGCAATTGAGAAAAAGTCTAGACACACAGGGAAACACATACCAGGAATAATTTTATGCAGCTCCCACTATTATCAATTAGCTGTCTAAATTGTTATTAAATTCAAGTCAATTTAAAAGCCTTTACCAAATCCCAGACAATTAATGAATTCAATTTTAAGCAATTTTTATCTATATTCACTAAGCCACAAGTATTTGTAAAATCCTTTAACTTATTTCATCGTTCTGAAAAAAGTAATAAAATAGCATACTAAACTTCTTTATTCCAACACATACCATTCCTTTCAACTGCAAGTAAATTTCACCAAGCACGAGCCTTCAAAGTGTAAACAAACTCAAGCACCATCTTTCTCTTGGTACAAAACCATTTGCGCACACCATTCTAGGTAAAGTGTATTTGTGATTGCGAAGCTAAGTAAACCATCATACCTATCCATTTGGAAGGAAGATATTGCTCCCAGGCCAAAACCCACTTAAGATTTGTAAAAGCTTAACGCCACTAAAGCAGTCCATTAAATGAGGCCTAGGCCACTATCAAATCGCCACCATTAAGTTTAGCTTCTAGCATTTCATTCACCGCGCATGGCAGTTTTTACAAGATGTAAAATCCAATCAGTTTAAATATTTCTGCGCCAAGACATTTATTTGGCTATGTGCAATCAGCATCGTTATCTTTAAAACTATCAAAAAAAAAGTTAAAAACAGCAAAAATAAATAAAGCAAGTGCTCTAATCTCTTCTAAAGTTAAACTCCTACTTCTCACTTTCCTTCTTTTACCTTCTACTTCATTTAGTCCATATTCTTGTAATTTTATAAGCGTTTTTTTAATGCATTGCGCATAACCTTCACAGTTGGATAAGCAATTGTCAGCTGAGTAACTTCTAGTAATTGACAATAATCAATAAGCAGTAATTTGAGCTAATTAAGCTTACTCCTACCTCCACGTGATGAAGATGACGATTATATGTAGAAATCTACAACTTCCGGTTTCAATATTGATCTACATAGAGTAAAACTGTTAAGAAATAGCGAAAAGCGGTTTCTTGAAATCAATTTAGGTTCTAAGAATAGGTACCATCTTTTCCCTTAACCAGCTCTGTTCAAACCAGAAATCAACCATTTCCGCTGTTAGCGTTGTTCGCCATAGAATAAAAACCATAATAGACAGCGACAAGCGTTTTTCTGTAATCAATAGAGTCCCAAGAATATATTCCATTTCCACTCTAATCTCTCTACTAAAATCGGATATGGTAGAAATCTATTACCAGTTCCCGTTTCAGTATTAATTGAGAAAATATCACGCCATACAAACCAAACTCCATAACGTGGTGTACACGTGACACTATTACTTGTTTATTGAAAGATATTATAATCCATTTTCAACACCGAGGTTGCACTAGACGTGGATTTACACGTTAAACTGGACTTGAGCTTCCACCATCCATACCAAAGATCGAAATGCTAACTATTTAGCCACATAGTATTTCCGCTGCCCAATATATTATTATATCAAAAGAATAGCTTCATTTCCTGAATAATGTACATTATTTATCGTTGAGCATATGTTTATAGGCTGGATTTAAAATTATTCTCGAGCTCTTGTGCTAAGAAACCCCCATCGAGGCTAAATGTAGTTACTGCTCCACTTTTCGTAAGGAAAAAACATATTCAATTCTCTATGAGAGTATATATATATTTGGATTATACTATTCCATGTTACATATCACCTTGGTGCTGTAAAGTATTCTATTGTGTGCCTAAAAGACTATCTTGTACATATTCTTGTCAATATTCCAATCCAATAAATGCTTGTTTTATAACGGGTGTTCAGAAAGTAACTATGCAGTGCCATGTTGTATAACGTCTTCAAGAACATGCAGAAACGTGTGCAACTGTGTCTTCAAGTGCATGGGGATCACTTCCATGACATTAAAGTTTAGCTTCGAGTTAATTTCAGTTGTTTAAAGTGGTTCATGGAAAATAAAATACGGCAAGTTATGAACTGCATAGTTACTTTCTGAACACCCTATATATATATATATATACAGGGTGGGCCATTTTAATTAATCCACGGAAATATCTGAAAAATGATAAAACATAGAAGAAATGTTTCAAGTACACGTTATATATTGCTAAGGGGGAAACCCAATTCCGCCAAAAGTACCCCTCCCCGCCCCCCGTAAATGGGGGTAACGGGGGGTAACTTTGAAGTGTCAAATGGGAACATGGGTCGAGTAATACCTCGTTCGAAAGGTCTTGGAAAACTAAGTAACGCTGTACCAAAAGATGTTTCATATTGTGCACCGGTTTCAAAATGGCCGCCATAATATGGTTCGGAAACTCCAGTACCCGTAGTGTGAAAACCATGGAAGGTAAATGAATGGAACAAAATTGAAATCTTCCAAAATCTAACATATTGCAGGAGTAAACGATTGATGTGAAATGGCAGTGTTCTCAAAAGGCCGCCGAAACATAGTATCCGTGTCAGAGAAAAGGTTTAGTACCCGTAGTATGAAAGCGATTGGAGATAAATCAACAAAAGAAAAACTGGAGTAGCTAACTGACGTAAGGCACATCGAAAGGTGTTGTCGGGGTGACTCCAAGGGCCAACTGAAAGGTATCCGGGGCCAACTTGAAAATTTCAAATAGCAGCTTGAAGCGAGTAACATCACGTTACATAGACAAATTAATATCAAACAGCTCCTGTAAGAAAATTTTCGACATGAGACACCGTTTTCAAAATGATCGCAAAGACAAGGTGACTGTGTCTAAGAAAACGTCTAGTGCCCATAGTATGAATACGGTTAGACATAAATGAAAATAACGAAAATTAAATAGGAAAACCACGCAGGCGTTCCAAGGCTCGAGAATAATACAACAGAGATAAAAATATTAGAGTAAAATTGCCATAATGTATAGAGAGAAATCCAAGTCCTGCAAAATAATCTTTCCCTGCGCTCTGTATGTGAGTGGGGTGGAAAGTAAAGTGAAAGTTCAAACGATAACTCTACTTTAATTCGTAAATTAAGGCTAACCTTACAAATAGGTATGGTGTGGTTGAAACATTTGTTTGTAAGGATGACGCTGTAGTGACTAAAAAAAGAGAAACTTTTATGCAATGCGTGCTGGTTATTCAGAAAGCATCTCGGGGATATACGTACACACCGTTTCGTCCCTCAAGCTCACAATATGACATGAATGCTAATAGTTAATCAAAATGTAACTGTGACCATCCGCGTTAACTTAGTGCACCAATTCTCTATGCATGAAGTCTGCCTTCCAAACAGCATTGGGTAGGTCAAGCGTACGCCCGAACCGTTGTCCGGTCGGACATTGAAATTTTGAAGTTAGCCCACAAGATTCCTTCAGGGAGGCCACTGGGATCACAGGGATTACATCATTCGATATGTCCTATGATATTTACGTATTTCAATTTTGTTCCATTCGTTTACCTTCCATGGTTTTCATACTACGGGTACTGGAGTTTCCGAACCATATCATGGCGGCCATTTTGAAACTGGTGCACAATATGAAACATCTTTTGGTACAGCGTTACTTAGTTTTCCAAGACCTTTCGAACGAGGTATTACTCGACCCATGTTCCCATTTGACATTTCAAAGTTACCCCCCGTTACCCCCATTTACGGGGGGCGGGGAGGGGTACTTTTGGCGGAATTGGTTATCCCCTTTAGCA